>NW_019671920.1:638986-641577 GCF_002708625.1 Rhizopus microsporus ATCC 52813 | reverse complement strand
AACGCAGCATAGTGTTGTCATTTTGTACTTCCTTAAAGTTATTCAAGGCATCTAAGCGTGTTTCTTTTCATTGAATTTCGTTTCTGTCTACATGCTGAGTTATATTAACAAGCAATATTATTATGCAGCACGTTCCACTATTTTTGATGGCAGCTATTCAAACATGTTGAAAAAGATATAGATTGAGCTTAGATTTAAAGACTACGGACCTTACACCAAACTTTAAATTTTTTTTTATTTAGATCAGATGTTGTTATCTTTACCTTTTAGCCCTTGATAACCATCCACGACGATAGCACACACATCAGATATTCATGGGAAAATCATTCGTGTTATTCTAAGAGATACGAGAAAATTCAATGCAAATCAAGAATGTAGGCGTTTGTTTGGGATGATCAATTTTTAATGAATACAGCAAAATTATAAAGGGGAGCATAGATATAATTTTTAGCTCCCTTCACTTCTAATCAAATATCAATCATTTGCTACGTAAATCCTGATATAAGCATTCAATTAGCTCCATTCTGTAATAAATGTAGTTATCTTATGATTCACGTTTTGAAAATGATAAAAATTTATTCCTTTCCTTAAATCAGCTGTGCCACATGGTTTGTTTATATTTAGCGTATTTTGACTCGCCTGTAAGTATTTCATTTTTGTGGAAATCAGTTAAAAATAATTATTTTCTTGTAGCTTCATTCCTCTCCAAAAAAATAATATGATTCTATAAAAGATCGAATGAAAAATGTGAAGGGTAAAGGGTGAAGAGGAAAAAAAAGATGAACGATATTCATTCAAGTGGCGTACATCGGAAACACTTACTAACCTAAGGACTGGGTTAAATATTCTTTTTTTTTCTTAGGCATACACAAGCCATCTTACGAGAAACTTGATTTCAAAGATACTAGAATGGGTAATACGTTTGCTTGTTTATCACTGGAAAAAAAAATTAACTTAAGGAAGCATATAGGTACAATTTAAATAAAGATCGTCTTTAATATCTAAATACGCAGCCTTATCACTAACACAAATATTTTTACCATTTTGCATTTGCGCGTTTTAGATGTTGATAAGGACGCTGCTTTATTATACATTCTCAGTCAGTGAGTAACCGTTTTTACAAGGTTGCTTTAATACGCGTTTAATATTAGAATGAATAATCATCTTTACAAAGCCATGCTCATCTCTATGATCTTCCTGGTGCGACCCGTTTACTGACATATTTGGAGCATCCCAGGAAGGAGCAAAATTGTTCAGATATATACAGATCAAATTAGTTACAATACTAAAATAAGTAATGTAATGCGTCCATATTACAAAGGTTTAGGGTAGAGATATTTAACTTTGATAAAAGTAGGCTTTGGAGTTGACTTTTAGCACTTTCTATTGTTATCCACAAACTACAAGCATTCACGGGTACTGAAGCTTTTAGATCAAGATTAACTTCTATTATCAAAACACATTTACATCAAGAGCCTGAAATCAATGGCGATAACTTGAGAAATACAGAAGCAGAGCGTAAAAAAATACCTCCAGGTACTTTCGAAGCACTTGACTCCCAGCATGGTCCCTACTGGACAGGCAACACTGCCAAGCGTCTGAAAATAAATGTTCTGTCACTGTACAAGAGCTACTTACATGACAACTTTGACAGTTTGTTTGATGAGGTAAAGGAGACGCTTAATGAACAAACAGAGTCAGAGGAAGGTGAAACAAGTACTCAATCAGCGGAAGAGCAAGTGAAAGTGATTGTAGTGCCGCTTGGTCAATTCTTGCGTAAAGATCTCTCTGATGAATTGAGGTCCATTGTTATGAATAAACTTAGCCCTGCAGCCTGCCAATTCTCTGATTTCGTTTGCATTTTCTCCCTTGTTGTTCAAACGACAGTGATAACATTCTCCTCGTAAAGGAGCCATTTACGTTAATTCGAGCGGAATTTTGAAAAAATAATCGTTCAATGCATTCTATAAACTCTCCCGGAAAACCAAATTTGTATATAGCTTTGAGCAAGTACTGTAGATAGAGCGGTCGTATGCTTTTTTTGATCAAGTAGTAGGCTTACACCTTCTGTTTGCTGGATTTGAGACTGTTGTAATAATAAATGAACCAAGAGCCCATTTTCCTCAATAAACCGTTTTTGTAAATACCCCTTTTGATATGGGTTAATAATATTTGACATAATGGGAGCTAACCGTTTAGTGAGTAATCTAGTAAATGTCTTACCACTGCAGTTTATGAGAGAGACTGGCCTCCAGTCTTTGAGCTCGCTTAAATTGTCTTTTTTGGCAGTAACCTGACTCTAATATCCTTCCAAGACGAAGGAAAAATACCTTTGAAGAGCGCGTCGTTTTAAGCAGTGAAAACTAGAGGCTGCAGAAAAGATATGTCGAAAAGCATCTCAAGGTAGGGATAGCCAAGACCACCACTTCCAATGCAATGTAACTGTTTAAGAAAAAGCACAGTGTCCACGAAATGTGAAAAAAAAAGACAGCGTGTTGGACAGTGTCCACCACGAAAAAGGACTTAGACGACAGAATGTGAAAAAAAAAACTTTCCCCTTTTCTTTCCTTTCTTTTTTTTTTTTTTTTTTT
>NW_019671920.1:628871-638886 GCF_002708625.1 Rhizopus microsporus ATCC 52813 | reverse complement strand
TTTGCTTTGTAAATGCCTATCATTTCGAGGGAACAAGCAGTGTGCATAATTTACTGTCAAGCGTATAACGATTTTCATATTGCTGAACTGACGAAAAGGATCGAAGAAATGAAAGATGTCGATATATGTTATTTGGAAGATCCCACCAAACTTATCTTGATTTCTCTCTTGTCCATGAAGTTGATAAAATTATTTCTTATGTGAATAGGAAAATAGAAGAGATTCGAATCTTCTAGTATTTTTGCAAGTAATGACCAATTTCTGTGCAAAAGAAAAGGTCCCCTTTATTTTATTTAAAACAATACACTATTGATAGGATTTCAAATAGCTGATATCCCGCTATGATCATATGTGGTAAGTAGTATTGATCTTTAGCTAAATGTAACGACGATAACGTATGTGTTACACGCCGTAACAGTACTCCTTCACCAGTCGTGCATTTAGTTTCGAGATTGTCTGTATGGAACGAGATAATTTCCGTTGACAGGTTCTTCTATTCTTCTTGCATTAATATTCATCAGATAGTATGTTGAATTCTTATTGATCTTCACAATTTCCATCGGACCGAGCCACTTTTCATCAAATTTACTTTTAGGGACGTGATTCTTCATCAAAACCTTGTCCCCAATGCGATATTGCTTGCTTTCAGTTACATCCTTGTCGTATCTTTCTTTCATCTTCTTTTTCTTGTTCATAGAGTTAGTTACAGCTTCAGAATGTTTGATTGCTTGCTGATCCTTGGCGGAGAAAAGAGCCAGAATTGAATTGCTATAGGTGGCTAGCATAGAGAGCTTGTGGCCGTCAGTGGTGTGAAGATCTGCTAAATAGTTGATGATTTGTTGTGGGAAGGGTCCTGATAGTTGAGTTGGTGTGCAGAGTACCACGTAGCGTAGTTCTGTTGCCTAAAGTAGTATTGCCGTCGGGTAGAGGATGCTGTGGGAGAAATCATGGCTAAAACGGACGATGACAAAGAAGAGTGTTTCAGGCGTTTGGCGAGATGTTCCACGCTAGCATGCTCCAATTGGGGCTCTTCCTGAGGAGATGCTGATCGGTGTTGTTTACCAGATCCTCTTGGAGGAGGATCAAAGGAGGTTGGTGCGCCAGTTGAAGAGCCAGTGGAAACCACGGAGCGGACGGCCAGTTGGGCGCGATGAGTGTCGCCAGCTAGGTTGCTGGGTCAACCGCTGCAAGGCGGGTAGCATCATGTTCCATGGAGGGGACGGGTACAGCCGCCTGGAGAAAGTGGTCCAATTCCTCGAAAAGGCGTTGGTCCATAGAGCTTGCGGGTGGTATGTCCATGACACAAAGGCTTGCGGAATCTTGGCATTCTTGTGTGTGGTGAATAAGTCTAGGTGGCGAGGGTCCCATAGGCGGTCTAGCCGGAGGAAAGTCTTCTCTGGCAAAGTCCATTCTGTCTGGTGCGCAAGCTGACGAGAAGGAGCGTCGGCGGGATTGTAGCGGGATAGAACATGTAGCGTCGATAATTGTATGGAGTTTCGAAAGCAGAAGCTCCATATGTCCATTGCCAAGGTGCTCAGGCTGGAGGAGCAGGCACCGCCAAGTTTTTTGATATATGCCAAAGCAGACGTGTTGTCCATACATAGCTGGGTGTATCCCAAGTGTGATAGTGACACCTGCCGTAGGGTTTTGTCCACAACTAGAAGATCCTTGTAATCGATATGGAAACGACGTTCTTGAGAGGATCAGAGACCAGAGAAGTGACGATTGCCACAAACTATTCCCCAACCCGCGTCTGACGCATCCGTGAACACTTGAGTGACTGGTGTGTGCTGAAGGATATGCCGACCATTCCAATGCTGAAGTTGCGAAATCCACCAGGTGAGTTCTTGTTTCATTGCTGGAGTGATAGGACAAAGGTGATTCTGTGCGGCTGAAGGTGGTGTTGCACATCGTTGGTATCTGTTGAGCTGCTACAGTAGGTATCGAGTGAGAAAGCGTGCCCAAATGTTGCCAAGTTGGGTCGTCATTGTTGTCTCAATGAAGGCTGCGAGTTGTGTCCATGTCGTCGATTGCTGAAAAAAAAAAACTTTTTCAAAGCATCAATTCTTCATTGGATGGGAGGAGAAAAAATCTTTGGAACTTGTTGTAGGTGTATCAAGCTTGTATTCGCAGTATTCGTTTTCCCTTTCCATATGAGGTATTGGTTGTTGCTGTTGTTCGTACTCGGTAATGTATAGAATAAAAGCAAAGAAGTGATGTGTCTCTGTTTTATTCTTTTATTAGAAGCGAGAGGAAGAGCTCATAGCAAAAAGAAATTAGGTTGATTTAAAAGAGGTCGGAGTGCTAACTAAGGTACATATAATTAAGTCAAATGTAATCTCACACGTAAAGATTAGCATTAGACATGGTCAAATGCGACAGTACAGATGATATGGATGATAGTATCGAGATCAGCTGATGATCAGCTGCTGAGGCTTAATTAAATGTCAAAGCACTGGTGGTGTAGTTCGCACTCATCCTGCTCACATGGAGAGAGGTACAATTTCAATTTGAGGCTCGATATTGGCACTCAATATGTCCATCTAATTGTCCGCGTAGTCCCAGAAGATTTATTCCTTTTCAAGTTGCCAGATACTTATCGCCCCGGTAGTGACAAACTTAGTAAGAGTGTTGCTAAGCACCAGGCTGTGGTCGACCTAGTTACAAAAGCTTTGCTAAACGTGAGCGATAACACATATACAGCTGCTGAGACGGAATGGCCAGATAATATATGTTGTGACATCCTGTACTTGCCTCGTCTGGCTCTCAATAGGACTTTACCTCCTGTTATGGTAGAGATTCAATCACTAGTGAATCAAGATCTCATGAACCGTGCAATCCAGTGCTGTCTCCATGTATACCGCAAGTACGAAGTCCTCTCCGTCTTGTTGATTGTTTGCACTGAAAAATTGTCATCATGCCGTTTGATGGACTCCTTCACGGCTTGCTGTGACAAGCCGTTCCTGCGTCAATCATCAAGCAATTTCTGGGCTCAGCACTGTTTTCTCCTCTCAAAAAGTACTATCGAGCATTTTGCTAACGCAAATGGCAACCCTGACCCACTGGTGGCGTTAAGCATGCTTTTGACGTACAAAAAGAGGTGTATCATGAAGTTTGACAGATGGGATTGTCGTAGAACAATGTCTGCTTATGACTGACATTGAGATAAACGATTGTAATCAGTATGAATAGAGTGAATTCATACGTTATAAGATTATGTGTATACACTTTTAGTGATAAATCAAATTAAATAGGATTTCTCGTTTGAATATATATCGTTACTTCTTTAAAAGACAATCCTTCTCGCGGTAAAAACAGTAACATAACCCAGAGCATGAAATGAACAATAAGATCAGTATCAGGAACGAATTAAAAGCTTTCTTTATGAATTCAGGAACTGTTAGTCAATCACATCCTCAGTAATTATAATCCACGCTTAGAATAGTGGCTTACCAGCCATTTGATAGCAACTATAAATAGTAGATCCTTTATTTAATTGTATGCTTCTTCTGTCTTTACCTCAGAATAGAGATTAGTCTCAAAGAGTGCTTCTTTTGTATTTATCTTGTATCATTTAAACCATTACATAACAGGGATGACCCGACGATTGTAGCTTTATATTCAATTACGAAACCCATATTTGAGCATATCAGACAAGGAGAAGATGAAAAGCTTGAAGCGCTGCAAACAGTTTGTTAAGTGACAGAAGCGCAATTTCAGAAGATATACGATCGGCTCAAGGCAGAGATACCACAATCATCAAAAACAGTACGTTATGTTGAAGATGGCCTGAAGTACACGAGACATCTCAAAAGAACATACCAAGAACTACAGCAAAGAACACTTTTTCACAATAAATACGTGATAATAACTGAAAGCCGTTATTTTAACAAAAATGACTATTTTAGTTTAACAGAAACTTGTTTATTGATTCATTGGCAATAAAGATTTACTAAGCTCTTTGATAACTTGCTTCATTCTACTGGCAACCATGATATCATCATACAGTTCTCTGTGCTTGACAGTGACATAAGTATTCATTTGTCTACTCTTTTGTAAATTCCTATTATAAAAATAATCAATATATATGCATTATATTATTTTTGAATGAACTCACTCAGGGATCACGCTGGACGATAGATGAAGTAGTTGGTGATATTTGATTACTAGATCTGGGATGTAGATCTCTCTTAAGGTCGCTTTCGAAATATGTCTAGTCTCATCCGTATGTTCTCCTAACCAGCCACCTTCAAGCAGAAACTTTAATTCTCTTTCCAGGATTTCAGTTTGTGTCTAATATCTGTTAATATATTTTCCAAAATATATACGTTTATTTACCTGAACTTCGTGTCGCCATGACACTACTTTTTGAAGATCACTTAATGAACCACTAATAATAACATAAGCCTTTTTATACACATACACATCTTTTTTTTGCTTACGAGTCTTGCGGACTAGACTGAATAAGGTCAGTCCATTCTTCAAACAATTTAAATGTGTTGACAAGTCGTTTATGAGAAAGATACTCTGCAAATTCTTTTTCCATCTCTTTTGTCTTGGAACAATATGTCTCCATTTCTTCCACCACATCCGTCACTCTTTCTACCAGATAAAGCCTTCGCATGCCCAGTACCTGACGAATAATCACATTGGCTGTCTTGAATAACTCCAGACAGAGGTCCTGACTCTTGAGCCATCCCAAGGCCTCTAAAAGGGTATAAGCAAAATCATCCATCTCATTATTTTCTAATCGGTAGTATTGGAGGCTTTTGACTCTAGAGGACTCGTAAAGGGCTTTTTGAAGGGTATTCGAACTGACTCGTTTCAATATATCGTTCATTGCTAGTCCTTGTTGTTTGCCAAGTAATAAAAGAATGGAGACTTCTTCCTTGTCGCCATCAAATTCTATAATCTACTTAGCTTTCTCTCTCTCTCTTTTTAATGGTTTACCTTCCAGAAATCGACTATATACAGATACTTGAGCATCGAGTGGGAGCTTTGAGGCATATATGGCAGTAATTAAGGGTCTAAAGTAATCTCGTGTTGAACTAAGCTCGGCGTAGTATGACACGATAGCAATTGATTTTTCGTCTTGTTTCCAGTCAAGATACTGACGACCATATATTAATAATGTGGATATAAATCTTAGGGCTTCTATTCTATGTTCTTTGCTAATCATACAATCTGTCAGTCTTTTTGTGTGCTGTAATAAGCTCTGCATACTTTACCCAAGATTAAAAAAAGAATTACGCGTGATGAATTGCTCGTATGCTGTATCGATCAGATTACTTATTCTGTCTTGAAGTAGAGCCAATTGTACTAGATGAAAAAACCTTTTAGGATCTCCTCTAATAAAATTACAATTTAATCTCATATTTATAAGTTCCTTGATCTCTCTTTATATACTCTTCTAATATATAATCCTTGGATAAAGCTAATTGAGCCGCACTATCAGATAGAATCAACTCTTCTGAATCCTGCTTGGTCATTACACTTTGAACAGCGCCGTTCAGATTGACCCATACAACGTCCTCCCATGTTTGACATATGCCAGGTCCTATATGAGTATTTCCTGCAAATGTATCATACAAGAGTTTTTCATAGAATCCAAGCGATTCCTGGGATATGCATGGTTACTTCATGTTTATACACCTTGCCTATACTTACGTTCTTTGCCATGTACTGCACACATTCAAACCAAGAATCCCATTCCTTTTGACTATAACCTGAACTATCTCTGCCTAAGATGAACAACATAAGCTCCATTATCTATTTATCATAAAATGGGATTCATACCAAGCGCAAAGAGATTAAATCGAACATATTCATTATGCACATACACCGCTGTTGGATCTTCACCAGGTTCACCTATTGTCTTCTCATACACTCCCGATCTGATCTTATTCCAACGTTGCTTATAGACTGCTTCGATATCTATAGACACTTTTCTTTTTTTACTTGGATGTGAAAGCGCCTGATTTCTGTAGACGATATGCATTAATTCTTCTTCAAGCTCTTCCTCCTCAGATACCTTGCGCATGATCTGGTTGCGCAATTCTTGACTGACCGTGGTTTTGGATATCCAATCCTTTAAAGCCTATCATATAAAAGGTGTGAGGCGTATAATATGTTTTGCATAATTGAACTTTACAGCATATTGAAAGAGACAACATTTATCTTTTGATCTACATTTAAGAAACGTCAGGTTTCTCTCTCTTTGTTGTTCTAATGTTGACTTTTTTTTTTTTCCTTACGAAATCATAGCATCTATTAGTTTCCAAGTATTATTCTCTGCCTGTCGAAACGTGTCTTTGTCACTATTGAACATGTTATATATATATGTAGAGTCGATACACTTTTTACTGTATTTACTCTAAATTCAAAGAAGCATATTTCATAGCAATGTCATGTCCATTATTCGTTTCATACAACTTGAATATTCTTGCATAATTGTCAAGGAAGTTGTTGTTATTGTTCCCAATTGTCATATTTTTAAAACGAAAGGAGGGTATTTTCACTTTTTTTGAAGCTGAATTGACTTTCATTATCTCAGAGTGTAGTCACATACTCTCTCTTTCTCTTTCTTTTTTCTACATGTTTGATCAACCTCAACAACCTCAACAACAGCAAAAGAAACCCAATTTCAAATTTGTCATTCGTTCTAAGATAGAATCTACAACTAATACAACTAGTATAGCTAGTAGTAGCCATGAACAAGACAATAAGCCAATTGAAATAAAAAAGGAAATTACTCTTGAACAACCTAAACGTAAACGACCTGCGACGACGACAGATAATACAAGTGTGAAAAAGGTATAGATTTTAAAGAAATTAGACATGTATTCATTTTTACTAGATTCATACACAACTTGAACGATGGAATAAGAAACATTTAGAATTAAAGGAAGAAAAGGAGCATGAAGAACAAGCAAGAGTACATTATGCTGATTTATCATCACTTACATGTATTCTTTGTCAACGCAAGTTTAAATCAAAGTCTGATCTAGAACGACACCAACAGCTGTCTGAACTTCACAAGGTATGTATCAATAGGAGTCCCTTTTTTTTGTTTCTTTGTGTCTCATTTATAGTAGAATAATCTAAATGACCCTGTGGCGGTGAACAAAGCAATGTTAAAACTAAGCTTTTTAAAAGATGATGTGGATGAACAACAACAAGAAGAGGTAAAGCCTAAAAAAAAAGATAGCTATATGTTGTATATATGTGTGTATCCGGATATATATAAAAGAAACCCTTAAAGACAAAGTATCGCAATCGAGCAGCTGAAAGGAGACAAGCATATGGACAACCAGAGAAACCAATCCTGTCGCCACCTTCTACTCCTCGACACATGCATCCTCCTCGTGACATGTAAGTCTAACCAAACTATCTATATATTTGCATTTTGCTGACAGTGATCAGATCTATATCGCATGTACTTCAAGCATCAATGGATAAGCCGATTTCGGAAGATAACAAAGGCGCACAGATGCTACTCAACATGGGTTGGAGAAAAGGTGAAGGTTTAGGCAAGAACCGTTCTGGTATTGTCGATCCTGTGAAGGCACAGCAGTATGGACAAGGCTCTGGTATAGGTAAGTCTTTGTAGAAAAAAAATTCTGGCTTCTTTTGCGGAGGGAGCCATTTGCGTTTTCTTAAACAAAACAGACAGCTTATATATCCTCTCTCCATTCTTCCTTTTGTTCTTTAAAGGGCACACACACGTTAAAAGAGTACGCGAACCATAGGAGTTTAAATTAAATAAATACACACAAACACATTATACATACTTTATCCTTTTCTTGGTTTTCTATTATTTAAATGGTCAAAGATATTGAACACATAATCAGTCAGAATGATGCTCGACCATCAGAAGATGAAGTAGATCCACAATTGACTGACACATTACTTGCTCAAAAACAAGAATTACCCCAACAAAAAGAAGAACGATCGACCTTGATCAAGCACATGTCTATCAATCTCTTTTGGATCCTAGCTTGGTATATTGTAAGAAGCATATATAAGCAAAATAAAGATATGACTTATTTCAATAGTTTGCAACTATTCTTTCTGTATATAACAAATGGATGTTTTCAAAAGAACACTACAACTTTCAATACCCACTTTTTGTCACCAGTGTTCATATGATCGTTCAATTCGTCTTTTCTGGCCTCTCGCTCTTGTTTGTTCCAAAGCTAAGGCCAAAGAATCGACCGAGTGCAACAAGCTACATGTAAGCATAGAAAAGAAGATATCCCTTTTTTAAACTAAACTCGAAAAAAAAAAAAATGCAGCCAGAGGGTATTACCATGTGCATTGGCTACCAGTCTAGACATTGGTCTATCCAACCTGTCACTCAAAACGATCACATTATCCTTTTACAGTAAGTTCTTTTATTGTCTTTCTTGATGTATGCTATAACTCTTTTTTTTTTAAAAAGCCATGTGTAAATCATCAACATTGGCCTTTGTGCTGATATTCGCGTTTCTATTTAAATTAGAAAAACCTCAATGGAAACTAATACTTATCATCGTCATTATCACAGTCGGTGTTATCCTGATGGTATCAGACGAGACCGAATTCTCACCTATTGGCTTCATTCAAGTGATGGGTGCTTCTGTCTTTGGAGGCCTACGATGGTCCCTGACCGAAGTGCTGTTGAGAAAAGAAAGTATGGGCCTGACCAACCCTTTTGCCTCCATCTTCTTTCTTGCACCCTCTCAGGCCATCATCCTGTTGATCATCTCTGGTATTGTCGAGGGATACATCCATATCTTTCAGAGTGCTTTCTTTGTTACCTTTGAGGAAGGCTTACACACAGTAAGAAAACAAAAATATCATACAAGAGCTTTTATTCTGACACTATGCATAGGTTGGTGTCATCCTCGCAGGCGGTAGTCTCGCCTTCTTTATGATCGTATCTGAATTTTTCCTCATCAAACGTACCTCGGTCGTCACATTGAGTGTATGTGGTATATTCAAGGAAGTCGCAACTATCTTTATTTCCTCTTTAACCTTTGGTGACGTTTTGACACTGGTCAACATTATCGGACTATGCATCACACTGTTTGGTATTGGTTTATATAACTGGTTGAAATTCAAAATGATGTCTCAAAAGGAGAAAAAGGTGTATAGCACAGTGGCAGAAAGTACACCGATGCTCTTGGTAGACAGTGCAGGTGATTACTATGAATCGGAAAATGATGATATAGCATTTTCAGAAATTATTCGCACACAATAAAATATCAATAACAATTGCATTTTAGTTGATTATCGGTTCTTTCTTTATTATTAAAAAGGCAATGAATCCTGTCTTTTTGAGAGAAGAGAAGATAAATGTGGTCAACACTTGTAAGGATTTTTGAGTTTCGATAGGTATTTTTTTGGATGAACACTACGCGCACGAGGAAATCCACGAGAAGGCTAATGCTACGTGCGCTTCCTTGGTGCCTACATGTAGCATCACTATACAACTTCACACTACCAAAGTGTTCGCCTAGTCTAAGGCTGATCAACGAGATATCTTTTGATATAAAATTACTCTCCATGTTCCTTGGTATAGAGATAAAATGTGGCTATTGTTGTATTTTATTTTATGTTGTCAGCTCTATCAACAAAGAACCAAAGTCACCCAAAAGATGCTTGTTTCTGAACAAGCTTAGCTTGGCGACGCATATTCAAAAGGTTTGTTGATGACATCACAGGTAGTGTTTGTATCATTAACCCTCTCGTGGATTTCCTTGTGCGCGTAGCGCACAGTGCTTCCAGTAAATAATGTCACAGCCAATCAAAATCAATGTCATTTAAACCGGGAGGGCACCTCGATCCAGAAGAATTAATTCAATGTAATACTCGTAAGGCTCTTGCAACAATGAACATGCTGTCATCTGTTGATGTGAATCCTTCTGGTTTCTCCAAAGTTCTTTGCACTAAGTTTTACGCTCACATCGTTCGACCTCAGCTTGAATACGGCCTAGCTATCAATCGCTTCACGGTCTCTCAACTTCACGCTCTA
>NW_019671920.1:598098-628156 GCF_002708625.1 Rhizopus microsporus ATCC 52813 | reverse complement strand
ACCCCCACGGTCAAAAGCTTCTTGTATGGCTCAATCAATTCATTTAACCTTTCATCGATAACCCTACTCTTTAATTTCCGTTTACATTTTTTACCCTTGTACCCATAAGGGGTTTTTTCGCTACCATTCACTTCCAAACGGATTGAACGGGTCCGGGTGGACGTTTATTATATTATTTTATTTTTGCGCTCATTTGGACCATCAATAAAATATCATGTTTAAACAAAATCAATGTCAGAAATATGGTATTGATTTTGATTGGCTGTGACATTACTTACTGGAAGCACTGTACATCTTTTTTTGAGTCAGAGGTGAGTCTGAAGATTCATATACTGCCAAAAACATTGCTATGTATCGGAATAGCTACCAATCCTATATAAATTCTTTAAAAAATGATGGCAACAAAGTTATTAGATATGCCAAGAAACCATTAGGAAACGAAAAAAAATGAAACTTGGCTTAGATTACTTCGGTTGATGCGAGACTGTCTGAGGAGCCGATCACTTGTGGAAAGCATTTTTGTCTCTTTCTCCAGCAAAACAAATAAATCAATGAACAAGAGAGACAAACAAAAAATAGCTATGATCGACGTGTTGGAGGTTTCTAGGGACACTAGTGATAATAGACATCAAAATTAAAAATAATAGCTTTTATTAGACCTGATTCATTTCCTAGTTGCAATTATCATTTTTTATTATCAGTATGCGAATAATTTGTGAATAGTGTGAGAACTGAGTCGTCAATAAAATTCATGCAAAGTGACTTGATTTCTTATAAGCCTCAGCTCAGTCCCTGATCTCTCTCACTCTCTCTTGATTTTGATTCTTTTTTTTCTTTTTATATAATCATGGCCAACAAGAAGCAAAAGAAAGAAGAAAGCATAGTTGAACAAGAGAAAGAAGAAGAAAGAGTAGTTGACAGTGAGTCAGAAGAAGAAGAAGAAATGGATACAGCAAGTGAGACAGGATCATCTGACGAAGAAGATCTTGAGATGGATGAAGCAGACATTGAAGATTCAAGTGATGAAGAAGAAGAAGAAGAAGAAGACGAATTTGATGAAGCCGAATTGAAGAAGGGTATAATTATATGCACATATGCACGCATGGTCTAATCAAAACTTGCACAGCCTCAAAAAAGACCAAAAAATACAGTGCAGAGGCCTTTTCGGATGCGATGACCAAGATATTGGCCAGTTCACTAACAGGAGCCGATAAAAAAGTAATAAAAAGATAAATGGCAACGCATAAAGCTAATATGTAACATAGCAACCTATTCTTGCAAGATCAAAAGGAGTAGAACGAAAGATTGAAGATGAAAAATTAGACTATAAAGCACAAAAGATTCTCTCGGTACAAAAGAAAGCGGCTAAAGAAAAGGGACGCGTTATACCCGACTATACATCATTTGAATATGAGAAAAGGCTTCGAAAGGTAGCGACAAGAGGTGTCGTGAAGCTATTTAATGCTATTCGTACACAGCAAAAAGTGACTGAGGTGGCAGTGCAGAGTGTAACCAATAAGAGTAAGACACTTTCAGCAGTGGAAAAGGCTAAAGATGGTAATAGATCATATTTATGCGTCCAATTTTTTTTTTTAAACTTTTTTTTATATAGTTGCAACTATGTCAAAATCAAGCTTTTTAGATCTTTTAAAAACGGGCAAAAAGTGAATAAATCTCTGTTTATTGGATATAAAAAAAAAAGGAAGAGTGTCTTTAGTTCGAGTCATGCAGTGTGCAATATATAAACAAAAAAAAAAAAAGGAACCTGAGAAGAGAGAGACAACAAAAGAGAGATAAAGAGGACAAAAAAATAAGAGTCAAACAAAATTTTCGCTCTTTTTTTCATTTTTTTTTTTTTTTTTTTTTTTTTTTTTATTTCCTATGTCCAGTCCAATCGTGATAGGAACCATGGCTCTACAAGGCGCGGCCGTAGCTATTTCAGGAGAATTAGCACTTCGATGCCTATCTCCTAAACGAAACAAGATACCACATATCAGAGCATGTAAATTCATTTTGGGCTTAGCCATGGCCTTAAAATCATGCTTATTTCTATCATTTCACGCGAGGTAACAATAAAAAAACCGTTGCGTTTGGACCCATGAACTACTCACACCACGGAAAAGTCAGTGGTCTACCTGTAATGGCACAGGGAGGGCTGCAGATCTTTTTTATCATATAGCGATGGCAGCAGGAAATGCGGTATTAGTGTCTAGAGTACAGGCAATCATACCATTTCAGTATAAACGGACAGCCTATATCTTTCATTGGACTGTCTCCGTTCTCCGGGTGGTCCTAGGTATTGTGGATGCATGTGTAATTGTGATCAGCAATAACCCGGATGGATCATGCTTATATGCGGATAATCAATATGTAACACATTATTATGTACTGTGTGCATTTTTACTTAAAACATCTCATAACGTTCACATATAGTGGGGCCCAGTTTATACTTTGTACGATACAGTGATAGATGTCTATGTAACAGTGATGATCAGTGTCATTCTCATATCGCACATACGATCATTAGCATTTGATGATATGCGTATCAATATTTTACTTTATACATCGGTTATTTATAACAACGTCATCAGAACTGTAGCCTTGACGATAGTTAATCTTCTTTCGGCCATATTTATTATTACGGTAATTTTTTTAATTTTTTTTTTTTTTCATGCAGCTTATCTTTAATTTTCATCTCACCTTTAAACAGAAAAACAGTAACGAGGCCATCATGCTCGTCTGGCCAATCATTAATATTTTTTTTGTTTGTCTGGTTGGCTATGATTCTGATGTGACAAAAGCTATTCGTAAAATCCGTCAAAGACATTGGCGCCAGGCAAATTCTTCAGCCAACATTGACCTCGGAAGCGTTCCATCTGCATCTCAGCCGATGTCAAAGAAGAGACCGTTGTCTAGAGAAATATTAAATAATCAGCAAAGTAGTCTACACGATGATTTACAATCCTCTGATTCAAGTATGTCACATACTGAAAAGTATGAACCTCAAAAGAATGCATCGACTGAGACTAGTACAGATCATACTAGAATAGGACCTTAGTCCTTTGATTTATTATACCCTTTTTAAACATGAATAATATAATATAATAATGATTTTGTTTGTCCTTGGGAATAAAAATAAAAACCAAGCAAATAGTATTTATTGATTCTAAAGATGCATAAAGCGTTTCATCATCTGAATAAAAACTTAATTCGGATGCCGCCTTATTTGGATTGGTTTGGCAAAGTCTAAATTCACTTCTCTAACCTATTTTCCTCTCTTCTTTTATTTTGTTTTATTCCTTATAATAATAACAATAATCAATACATGGAAATAGTAAATATCATTCATTAAATTAAAACAATTGAATTTAAACATTATCATAGAACAACAACTTACCTAATCAAACAAGTAATAGTGACAATAACACTTTGACAATTCAAATCAACCAACAACAACAACAACAACAGCAAGAACCTGTTGTAAGAATACATATATAACATAAAAGACATGATACCTTATATTACTCTAGCTTCGTTCACCCTCACACAAGTCTAATCTTGAAATGCCCAAGACTGGTCCTATCAATCGTCTAAAGAATGCCCCAAGAGATCGTATTCCTGTCAACAAGACACCCACCAGACGTCAAAAATCATCTCGATTTTATTCAACAGAAAAGATTCCATTGGAGAGAACACCAAGTTTTAATGGTATATAATGAAAATACTTTTTGGAGGCACCATATATTAAGCCATATATATAGAAGTACCTCCTCATCTCAGACATGAATTATTCATTCAAAAGATTCGTCAATGCACCGTCATTTGCAACTTTAGCGATCCTGGGGCAGAGTTAGCAGAAAAGGAAATCAAGCGTCATACTTTACAAGAAATACTCGAATATGTCAGCATGAATCGAGGTGTGCTCACGTCAGAAGCAGTTTATCCAGAAATTATCAAATTGGTATTTAAAATGTTCTTTTTTATTATTATTATTACTAACTTTACTAGTTTGTTGTCAACTTGTTCCGTACTATTCCTCCCCAAGTCAATCCGACGGGTGACGCATATGATCCAGAAGAAGACGAACCTGTGCTCGAACTCGCCTGGCCACACTTACAGATTGTCTATGAATTCTTTCTTCGTTGTTTAGAATCACCCGACTTCAATATCAGTTTTGCTAAACGATACATTGATTCCAAATTCATTCTTCAAGTAAAGTATTTTAAACTATTCGTCAACTTTTGAGCTCATCCACCTTTATAGTTACTTGACCTATTTGACACAGAAGATCCAAGAGAACGAGATTTTTTAAAGACAACCTTACATCGCATCTATGGCAAATTCTTGAACTTACGTGCGTTCATCAGACGATCGATCAACAATATCTTTTTTCAATTTATCTATGAAACAGAACGACATAATGGTATAGCCGAACTTTTGGAAATATTAGGAAGCATCATCAACGGATTTGCCTTGCCGTTGAAGGAAGAGCATAAACAGTTCTTACGTCGCGTCTTGATCCCGTTACATAAGGTCAAATCATTAGCACTGTATCATCCTCAGCTGGCTTACTGTGTCGTGCAGTTTTTGGAAAAGAGTCAGGCCTTGGTCCCAGAGGTTTGTTATTATAAAGCCCGTTTTGATATTGTATTAATCGTTTCTATAGGTTATCCAAGGCTTACTTCGTTATTGGCCAAAGGTCAATAGTCCCAAAGAAGTGATGTTCTTGAATGAATTAGAAGAAATACTTGACGTGACAGAATGTAGCGAGTTTCAAAAGATCATGGTGCCACTCTTTGTAAAGTTAAGACAGTGTGTATCAAGTACGCACTTTCAAGTAGCCGAAAGGGCATTGTACTTTTGGAATAACGATTATATTGTCAATCTCATGGCACAGAATGTCAACACGCTCATGCCTATCATATTCCCAACACTCTATAGAACTTCCAAGACGCATTGGAACAAGTAAGATCGAATTGATTTTATATACAGATATACTCATTATCTATAGGACAATATTGGGATTAGTCTATAATGCATTGAAACTTTGTATGGAAATGAATCCTGAGTTATTTGATGAATGTGTCAGTCGATATAGACAGCAGCGACAAATGTATGTTAAAAAAAAAAAGGCAAATACTTTATCTCACATTCTTTACATAAAAGGGAAAGAAAACGACAAAGGGAAAGAGAGGAAAATTGGAAGACGTTACAAAGAAAAGTATCAGGAACGAGTGTTGTGACAATTACGTCTGGTGAAACAACTGTTGCAGAAGAGTTCTATGATTACTCTTTCCCGCCAAGACAAGACGATGACGATGATATAGAAGAAGAAGAAGGAGAAGAGACAATGTCAGATGATATAGCTGATGTAGAAAACAATGAAGAGCATCATGATGTACTTCATCCTGATATGGTAACTAAAATGATTTGCATCCTCATGTGTGTGTGTAACTTGGTAACATCTTTCTCTTAGCAACAATTTGATATACAACAACAACAACAGTTCCAACAATTCCGAAGAAAGTCGATTATACCCGTAGATGAAACTGTAAAAGTGAAAAGTGTAAATGAAGGCGCAGTAATTAATGGTTTATATAGGTCTATAATGAATTATCTCGTCATGTCAGTTTAGAAGAAGTCCTTAACCAAACACCAGGTGCAGGTTCATCAGCTACCAGTAGTCCCACACAATAATAATTACACACACAACATATAGATTGATAGATTTTTTTTTGTAACGCAAAGAACGCGTAAGCTCGAGCTTACGCGTCCCCCCTCTCTCCCCTTTCACACACACATTTATAAATAAATAAGAGGGCATTTTTTATCTGTGAATTTCTTTTATGTATATATTATGAGCAACGAGTTACAATTATTAGGTAAAACAAAAAAAGATAATAGGGAGAGAGAGAGACTAAACTGTAGTGTTTAGAAAACGTCGAACTAAAGTTAGCACTATCAACAACGGATGCACAACTCGAAAAGAATATTCAGTTATTTCTTCCTCCTGTCTTGTTAAAATTAGCAAGCACAGATGCAGCTGTCAAACAAAAAGTCATGACCATTCTTTCTCATGTGAACAAGAGAGTAAAGACGAATAACAACATCAAGTTACCGTTTGATGCACTTCTGGCACAATTCACAAACAGCCAAGTATCAACATTTGTCAAGAACTTTACCTTGATCTATCTGGAAATGAGTGCTAGTCGGCAAAGTCCCGAGGAAATTGTCAATCGATTACCAGAGTTACTGCGAGGAATCAGTCAACGACCAGTTCAACAAAGAATACAGCTACTTCATGTTATCTTGCCTGTAAATACAACAACAACAAAATGAAAAAGGGACAGATAATAATACTTTCTTTTTATAGATTCTTAGAAAATGGAATATGGATCCTGCGGAACAAACGATGGCGAGAGAACAACAGTTTCAATTTAATACAAGTGATGTTTCAGTCATTTTAGGGTTCTTTTTGGATGTGATGTTGTATCAGCCCTTGACGGCAAGAGATCTTCAGGAAGGAAACCTGAAGCAACCGGGATTAAGTAAGCAGGCGATAGAGGATGTGACAAATAAGGGTAAAGTGGAATGGACCATGACCAAGTTGAAGGATGCAAAACTGGGGATCATCCATTTTGTGTTGACGCCCATCTTCACCGACAGCGAGAGGTTGCCATTGTTGATTGCTGGTGCCTGTGATTCAAATCAACAAGTATCCTCTACATGTGAAGATGGTATGCGTAAATGGATAGGCAGCGTAGATTATGAGGATAAAAAGACGATTCAGACGCTTTATAGGCTATATCTAGGCACAAAGGACGAGAAGGATCCGAGACTGCAGGCATCGACGCCCATCAAGATTCGTGTGCTTCAATATCTGACAAAATCTGTTGCGGCTGCCAACATGAACACACACATGATACAGGTCGTCTTTGATGGCATCTATGGTGAAACGACTACACTCAAACTTCAAAGATTTGCATTTTCATTTCTTCAATGGTGTGCTCGAGTGGTCAGTAATTATTTTGAAAAAAAAAAAAAAAAAAGAGAAACTCATAACTTTATATAGAGCACGGAAGCAAATCTGAGCCCGGTTGCGCCTATCATCGTATCTGGTCTACTAAAATTTATAAATCAAAATGAAGAACTCAAGGGTCACGATGGCGAGAGTATTAGAGGAAGTGCCTATGTGGCATGTGGTCTTGTGGCAAAAAAAGGCAGGTTGCATATAGATTGTTATCTTGTGTTCTAATGATTGTGAATAGTCCCACAAGTTGCTTTATCCGACAACCAAATACTATCATTATTCTTTAATAAATTAGAACAAGAGGAACGAAACGTTAGGAGCTATGTGCAGGATGCACTATCCTCTATGATTGAGATCTATGTAGATATTTCCGAAACAGTGCCTATCTACAAGGATTTACAAAACATCTTGTTAGAAGCTGTGCAAAAGGTATAAAAAAACCAAATAAACAAAGATGAAAAGTAACAGCAACTAAAAAAGGAGATATAGAACAATGCATATTCTCGGTATATGGCCTTAAAGTATGCAAATGCCATCTACCCATTTTCTTCTGTATTTGCTCGATATATCTGTCTTTTGGGATTCTCCAATTCAGTGACAAAACTAGAAGTAAAAGAGGAATGTTCAAGAGGATTAACGCCATTTGTTCGAAGCAAGGTCACGGGCATTGCGGAGTCAGTCGATGTCGTGCCTCCAACCGAACTTCCCAAGTTTTCAGAACTGATAGAATACGTCTATGCTCAGAGGCCCAGCCAGGACTATGTACTGATGTCCAAGTCGCCTACTATCAGAGGCTATCCAACAGAAGTATTTTCTGAAATGCTCGGTTTTAT
Organism: Rhizopus microsporus ATCC 52813; assembly: GCF_002708625.1. NCBI lineage: Eukaryota > Fungi > Mucoromycota > Mucoromycetes > Mucorales > Rhizopodaceae > Rhizopus > Rhizopus microsporus. Next base: position 620,293 of record NW_019671920.1, on the reverse strand, counting down.
TCGCATGATTTGTGTGCTCGAATCTAATCCGACAACGATCGTCATTGATAACTATGTATCTGACAAGGTGGATAATAGCATGTCGGAAGATCCTACGGTGATGAACAACTTCAAGACAAGTATTAACGAGATGTGGTCTAATGAAAGGCAAACTATCGAACACTGGCTTGAGCTTATCCAAGCTGGTCTCAGCCCTGATCTAAGAGGTATGCATTACATAACGGAATGTATATGAACATATACTCAACTTCCCCTTTTTAAAAGACCCTGTTTTGCTGGCAAACTCTGCCAAGTGTCTACTCGAGATTATCTCTCTTGGTCCTTCATCGCTATCGACTGCGTTCAATGACCGCCTTGGCTTCTTCAAATCATTGTGCCTATCAGAAAAGCTAGAGGTCAGAGCGCTCACGTCTCATATCTTTGGTATCATAGTCAGCAATGCCTCTATCACCGATATTGAAACGATTTTGAATGAACTATACGGTCTGGTAGAGAACGAGGCTCAAAAAGATCAAGCGCTCGCTCATCGTCACGGTGCAGTTCTTGCCATTGGGTACACCATTGGTCGCTGTCAGTATCGTCGGCGAGAACTTCCTAGCGATCTTGTTCGAAAGTCGGTGACAAGCCTTGCCAGCTTACTTCAGGGCACACCTGGATCAACTTTTTCAATGCTTGCAAATGCAGCCTGTCAAGCGCTTACAGAGATTGGCCGAACTCTCAAACTGAACCAGGACGTAGTTGACAGACTGATTCATTTAGTCAAGTCCAGCAAGGATGCAAAGGTGCAGGAACGATCTGTGCTCGCTTTGGGTCATTTGGCGGTCCCGATGAAAGGACATCCGTCAGTTGTTGATTCAATCATAAACTGTCTCTTGTCGACGGCGGATTCTAAGCAGGTAGAGATTGCCTTTGCGACAGGTGAGGCGTTGTCTATACTTGCCTTTGGATGGAAATCACAAGCGATGCAAAAATACAAGGATGTCAGCGACATGCCTATCCTGGACGCTTTTGAACCTTTAGACTATGATCTGCAGGACACAATAGACAAGATCATTCGGTCGTATGTAGCCAGTGATAGATCTTGGTACAGAAAGGCGGCATGTATCTGGTTACTCTCGATTTTAAAGTTTGGTAAAGATCAAAACCTCGTCACAGCAAACTTACAAGTTATCCATGCCTCCTTTTCCCGTCTGCTCTCTGATCGAGACGAATTCACACAGGAATGTGCATCAAAGGGCCTTGGTCTTGTCTATGAATACGGTGACAGTAAACTAAAGGAGGACATGCTCTACTCACTTGTCGGCGCGTTTACCGAAGGGCGAAGGATTCAGGCACAATCCGTCACAGACAATACTGTGCTGTTTGAAGAAGGCGCTTTGGGAGAAACACCTGATGGAAACTCAATCACGACTTACAAGGAGCTATGCTCTCTTGCATCCGAAATGAACCAACCTGATCTTATTTACAAATTTATGAATCTGGCCAACCATAATGCCATGTGGACCTCTCGAAAGGGTGCAGCCTTTGGTTTTCAAAACCTGATGGCCCTTGCCGAAAAGGAAATGGAACCCTATCTTCCTCGACTGATCCCAAAGCTGTACAGATACCAATTTGATCCAAACCCTCGTGTGAATCAGACAATGAAGTCTATCTGGCGCTCCGTGGTCAAGGATAACCAAAAGACAATCGATGCTTACTTTAATCAAATTATGGAAGACCTCTTGGCTGGTTTGGGCAACCATCAGTGGAGAGTGCGTGAGGCATCATGTAGCGCGTTGAATGATCTTGTTCAAGGACGTAAACTAGGACAGATTGAGCCATTCCTCGAGCAGCTGTGGCAAATGTCGTTCCGTGCTTTGGACGATATTAAAGATTCAGTGCGTCAAGCGGCCACACAAACTTGTAAAACACTTACCAAGCTGACGGTTCATTACTGTGATCCAACAACGGTCGCTGTGTCGGATGGTGAGAAAGTCATGGGCATTGTCATGCCCTTTTTGCTTCATAAAGGTATTGTCTCTGATGCAGAAGATATTCAAAAATTCAGTTTGGATGCTGTTCTCCGCGTATGTAAGACAGGCGCAGTGCTCTTGAAGAGGTACATTCCTGATATCATTGACACGTTACTTCAATCCCTCTCTTGTAAGTGTAGTCGTTAGGTATTCATCTTTTTTCTTACCATTTTGTTTATAGCGCTTGAACCTCAAGCAATGAACTATTTGAGCTTTCATGTTGAAAAATACAATATCTCTCAAGAACAACTTGATAATGCTCGATTAAGTGGAGCAAAGAACTCGCCAATGATGGAAGGTATTGAACATTGTATACATCAGATTGATGAACAAGTTATGGAGGAGTTGACTCCTCGTATATTGCATATCGTCAGAAAAGGCACAGGTTTACCAACCAAGGTAATCTTTTTTATATTTTGTATATCCTCAAAACTTACAATATATATATATATATTATAGGCTGGATGTGCTCGTTTCATCGTGACTCTCGTAATGAACCGCAGAACAACGTTTACACCCTACGCCGATCAGTATCTTAAAGCACTGAGTGGCACCATCCGTTCAAAGAATCCTGTGATTCGTAAATCTTATGCAACAGCAATTGGATACGTATGCCAAGTTGCTACTTATGACCGATTGATTTCAATCGTGAAGCATCTCAAGAAACTTTACATTGAAGATGAAGGTAAGAATGAGCATATATGGTAGTACATATATTAAATAAATATATATATAGATGAAGATGCAAAGGCAGGAAGTGCTGTAACTGTTGTCGAAATGACTCGTTTTGCTACTGATCGTGTCAACTCGATTGCCTCTAATGTTGTTCCACTCGTTTTCTTTGGAGAGCATGATCCTGAAGAGGATTTTAATAAGCTTTGGAAAGCAGCATGGGAAAACTTGACGTCTGGTACGCGTAGTATGGTCTCGCTCTATGCTAATGAAATTCTTGATTTCACTCAGCCATTGCTATCCTCATCCTCATGGAAGATCAAGCAAACAGCAGCACTTACCATTGCTGATATGTGCAAGACTTCTGAAAGTGATGTTCGATCCTACGCAGAGAAGCTTTTGCCAGTCATGATATCAACCTTGGCTACACGATCATGGGCAGGAAAAGAGTATGTGTTGGATGCCTTTGCTCAACTATGTATCTCCATCAAAGACGGTTTGTGCACAGGAAATGCTTTCCCTCCCTTGTCAGAAATTGCCATCATCTTTGTAAGGGAAGCTAAAAGAAGAAACCGTACATACCAACGACACGCCTTGGTATCCTTAACCAAGTTCATGGACACATTTGGTGAGCACATCAGCATGTTTGATATGGTGAACGAGTTCCTGACAGAGCTGTGTCAAATGGATGAAACTGAGGCGGTAGAAGATGAGGACAGTGATAATGCTAAACCACTCATTCTCATGATCAAGGCGAATGCTTTCCGATCCATTGTCTCTGCGTATCGACCTAAGGCATTTGCTGTACAAGAAAAGGAAGCTGCTCCGCTATGCGACATGTTAACAGGCTGTCTGAGTGGAAACATTTGGAATGTACAATTATCTATCTTGCAGAGTTTAAAGACATTTGTAAAACATTGCACAGATTCAAGCTTAAGAGATACGCATATACGTCAAAAGGTCTTAAAAGCATGTTTTGATTCTTTGGAAGATAAAAAGTATTCTGCTATTCGTACAGCTGGTGTAGAGCTACTAGAGCAGTTATCAGAATGTACCACATGTAAGTAATATAAGTCATTATAAGAAACAAGGATACTAAGAAAGAATATAGTTGAAGGAGACATGAAGACGGAATTGGTTGAAAATATTCACACCGCTATCCAGAATGAACCCGTTGCTTTCATTCGCGAAACCTTACAAAAGGTGAATTTGAGTATTCAAAACAAATAGTGTAAACAGATATCATTTTATAAAGTGTTCCTCTCCGATCGTATATAAACATTTTACATTAAAAATAGTCTATTTCTCCTTCTGAACTCTAATATAAAAAAACATTAGCTACTAAAATAGTCAAGTTTAAATGTTTTTGTTACATCGTCGTCTGGTCTATGACATCAATCAGGGTTAATAAGGTTAAATTGTAGTCAATCTTTTTCTTACATTTCACCTAGCTTCAATTGAAGTTGTCGAGCTGTTTCCTTTAGATTTGTCTTGACTTCAACTAGATGCCTCAAATATTCTACAGCTTTTTTTTTTTTTGGACGTTATATTATTCATTAGATTTAAATTCAATACAAAAACTTACATTTCTGTAATATCATCGCTTCACTTTTGTGTCCATCACTTAAAGTAGGCACAATATCAACTAATTGTTCAAATCCGATACGAATGTTGGCTCTTCTCTTTTGTTCTGAAGCAATATGATTAGCTCTCTTTTGTTCTTCTGTCAATAGCTCATGAGGTTGCTTTGTTGGTCTCTTTGCTTTCCTTTGCTTTGAACGGTCATCACTCTGGTTGGTACAAGTACTTGATGATGACGAAGAGAGCAGGGGCGGAGAATAAGGTTGCATTCTTTTTGGATGCTTCCTTGCAGCAGTTTTTGATGATGATTTTGTGGGTTCAGGAATAATGAGTGTATTTATCTGAATACCTCCTGGGGTATGTGTTTTTGATGTGTTTTTTGTCTGTGCTAAAGAAGAGCATATCTTGTTTAGTTTTCTTACTGGATATATCTATTTTAGTTTACTTACAACAGACAGGTTCCTGGTTGACATCATCAAAAAACATGTGCAGTCGTTGCTGTTCCAACTCTGAAAAGAGTGGATTGTCTGTAAAGGGATATAAGCATTTATTGTATGTGATTCTTCTTTAACGTGATCTTACTCTGTTTATCATTATATGCCTGCATTAAAAAGGGGGGAATAAATAAAAGAAGAGAAAGAAATGACTGGTAGCACAAAACGTGGGGAGAGAGAAGGGCTGGTATTTATGATGAAGATAGTTACACCGACATTTTCCAATGGTTGATTTCTGTATGATCTCATTGGACAATGATACAGTCCAGTGTCCATATCTTATTTGTGTTCCAAGGATGGTTGTTTGACTTACAGAGTGGAGGGTCTATATATTAGCCTTCCTCTTTATATGTAAGCATTGCAAAAAGATTCTGGTGATGAAGAAGAATTAAAGAGAGCATTTGATCCACCATCAGGTGCAAAATGTGAAAAGCAAAAAAGCATTAAAACATTATCACGAGTAAGACAGAATATGATAAAACTGATACACATACATCTATCACAGATAAACCCGTTATCAAGCAAAAGATATCTTTTTTAATGAAACAATACTTACTGAGAAGCTGTTCTCCATTGGATAGTACTATATCTCCTACATGATAAGCAAAAAATATTTATTTCCTATCATTGATATTTTCAATGCATTAAAAAGTTTAATATGTTTTAATTTTATTCTTAATATATCACCTTATTGGACGCTTATTATAAAGACTATATCTACGTAGATCAGTTTTCAACCAAACCACCACACACTTGTTTTTTACCTAGGTTGTCTCGTCATGTTTGGTCACTAATGGCTGCTAGAGGGCTTTTTTAAGATAGGCTTATTTCGAACAAGCTTGCGTGGGTTGACACACTGAATTATTACTACTACCCTTTATACTCTTTCAGGTGGTTTTACTTGACTTGTTAGACTTTTAGCTGTTTCATTTACCACAGAATCAAAAACAATACTCACACATACATATAAATACAATAGAATTCCTGCAGAACATATTATTATTTTATATACTTTCAAGAAAAAAAAAAAAAAAAATGGAGACCTACGTCAGTCCTTTCTCCTCGCGTGGATATCTTATCACTTATGAAATATCCAATATTCCCAAGTAAGTCTTTTACAGTCAAGCGTATCCACACAGTGGCTAATATATTATAGCTTACCAAAAAACCTGTTTATTGAAGTCGATCCTGATAACATTAAAAAGAATGAATTTATCGAACTGATGTTACGACAAAACAATCTTGACACTCTCGAGCCCTACATTGATGCTTTAGCCGAACTCAAGAAAAACCTCATTCATTTATCTTTGAGAGATAACCGCTTTCCAAGCTTCCCGATTGAATTGATATTGCTAACGAATTTGACATCCTTGTCGCTGGCCGAGAATAGAATAGGACGCATTGCAGACGGGATGATGTCTAGACTTCCTAATCTGCAGTGGTTAAATCTTTCAAAGAATCGACTGAGAGATTTACCTGCTGATATTGTCAAATGCTCTCAGCTAAGAGGCCTGGATATCACAAGCAACAAGCTGACTCGTACGTGTGTATCTTTTTATATAATAACTGTTATTAACACACAATGTATAGAATTTCCCGATGCCGTCTACTCCTTATCACTACTGAAGATAGCGCTTCTTGATAAGAATAAAATTGAAAACATTCTCTCGAATCACAGGCTCCCAGACAAGCTAGAAGTCCTTTCATTAGGATCCAACAAGCTGACAAAAATACCGTCATGCTTAATCCATGACCCTCCGCTCACACTAACACACATCAACCTCTCTGAAAATGCCCTGACCATGTTGCCATTTGCATTTATGTCCGAAGGCTATGAAAGTCTGGTCAGCTTAGACCTGCATTCCTGTAAACTCGCCTGCTGTCCCTCCTGGCTATTTGTTCGGCTTTCCAAATGCTACCGATTGCGAAGATTAAACCTTTCCCTGAACCAGCTAAAGACAATACCCAACGAAATCTGCTTGCTCACACAACTACAATGGCTTAATGTCAATGGAAACCGTCTTGCTGCTATTCCTGAATCTCTCTCCAAACTGACAAACCTTGTGAAGCTTGGAATAGCACAGAACAACATAGAATTGCTACCTCCTCTCTTGTTTATTCACATGCAAAAGCTAGCGAAACTTGATGTTCGAAAGAACAAGCTCATGTACTATCCTCCATCCCTGCTCTCAACTGTAAAGACACACGACCGCTTTACAAATTGTGATTTCTATGTTCCGCAAAAAGCATTTTCCTCCTTTGATCTTCGCTCAACATGCAATCGTCACATACGTAAACCTAGCTTTTATGACACTCTATTCGGAAGCCGTATATGTGACTACTGTCATCCCTTTGGGGGCGAACTCGATGAACTGTACACGGCGGGTAATATCAAACTGCAATATGTTACTGGCCTCATCTGTAACCTACAGGAAAAGAAGCATGGAAATTCTGTGCCTGTCCAAGCGATGTCCTTGCAGGGTGCATTTGATATTATCTCTGCCTCTCCAAATGTTGACGACATAAACGTGAAAAGTATCTTGCGCAAGGCTCTCTTTGAAAAATCTAGTGATGGTCAAATGTCCTACTGTGCTGACAAAAAGTTCTCCCAGAGAAACTACACATATAATATTCCAAGCGACACAACACAATCGGTGAACTCGGAAGATGAACCTCCTGTTGAGGAACGCGTTCGTCTGGCGCTTACATCCATCCCGTCCCTACGAGAAATTTCTTTGCGTACCTATCTAAACACTGCAGATAAAGGATTTTATGATGACAAGTATGAAGACTATGGTGAATACGCTGGTAAAGAACGAAGAATGGATCATAACCCCACACGCGTTAAGAGATTCATTAAAGCGGTTCTTCCTCCGATTCCGGCTTTGGCAGTAGATGATTGTCGTCAATGCGACTACTGCCTGCAATGGTACAGACAATCCATCATACAGGTTGCTATTATATCAGTGCTTCCAGATATAGGAACGACGACTCCCATTCGTTACAGCCTATGCTCACTCAATTGCGCTCTGGATTCTCTTTTGAATGTGTATAGATCTACAAAAGAGTGGGAAATAAAGAGTAGAGCAGCTAGGCGTTATCATAACTAACAATAAAGAAGAGGTTTTGAACCTTGTATGACATAAACTGTACTATATCCCATTTTATACAGATAAGATAACTATATGCAATATTCTAAACAAGTTTCATTGCCTTTTAATAAAGTATATGTATAATCGCCCTCTTTAGATATAAGTCAAATTCTGTCCCTAACCCAGTTTGTGTTATGCACATTTAAAAAAAGAAACCTGCATTAATTTGAGTACCCATTTTCCATTTTTAAACAAACATTGCTCGTTTTTTTTTTTTCTGCGTCACAATTGTCGTTTGTTTAAATTATTTGATTCAAGAAAAAAAAAGGGTATTTTATCTTTAATCTCTTTTTAAGCTCTATTCTTGTTTAAGAATAAACTCTATAAACTTCAAGGGCCAAAAAAAGGTATTTTTTTATATTTATCAAAATAGAAGAAGCTAACTATTATGAATAATACTACAGATATCATATTATTCTCTTATTATTTTACCCAATCTACTACTACTACCACTACCTGTTATTCATCAACAACAATAATAATAAAAAGATATGCCCCCTCCACAACAAACAGCCACATCTAAACTTGTGAAATTATATGAACTAGACGAAAACCAAAACTGGATTGATCTATGTATTGGCCACTGTTACTATACAGTAAGATCAACGCGCGCTCTCTTTCTCTGAACATTTAAACTAAAATTTTTTAAATCTCTTCTAGGACAGCACTGACGACGACAACAACAATTCCGACCAGATTCGAATCGTATCAGATAAAGATGACAATGACGAACTTTATTGCTTTGATGTTGAACCATCAAAGATGTACCAAAGACAACAAGGTAGTAATCAAGTTATGGCTTCTTCCCCTTGCGGTGATTAACACATCTCATAGATAAACTCATATTATTTACTGAAGATGCAAAAGATCTGGCCATAAGTTTTCAAGATCCTGCAAAATGTCAAGAAGTGTGGTATGTATGTGTATGCTTATGGTGCATACAAGGCTCATTTCTTTGTTTCTTAGGGACAAGCTGATAAAGAAGGGTATTGTTTTTGATCGCCCTGTCGTATTATCACAACATGCCACTGGGTCAGATAACACCTCTGATGATGAAGAGTATGATCATGATGTCGAATTCAGTCATAATGATTCTCCTCTTGTTGATATGGCTAGTTATTGTAAACTTCCTAATCTGACCATTCAACATATTGCAGATATCACAGACATTCTTCAAGTCGCCAACCCCATGGAAAAGGAATTTTATGCCAAATGGATCCTTCAATCCAACTATTTTCAACAAATCACCGAAACGTTTAATAACCTGGAAGATTTGGAAGCACATAGTGACCTTCATCAATTATATTACCTAATGCTCGAAATCCTCTTCTTGGACGAAGATACACTTTTGGAACACATCATCCAAGAGTTCACCTTCCCTTCTCTCCTCGGCATACTTGAATATTACCCTAAAAATCCCAACTGTCGATACACACATAGAGAGACAGTCCAAAATGCCGGCTCGGCTCAGTCTCGCCTACAGGAACTATCAACCAACAGCCAGCTGACAAAAGAAATCAATGACGTCTTCCGTCTCAGGTACCTCATCACAGTCTTGTCCAACCAAGAATCAGGTCCAGATGTTGAACAGTTTATAACAAGCGTGACAGAATTAATCAAGAGGAAAAACAAAAGGATCTTGTTGCTAGTTCAACATGACGAACCACTTGTGAACGATGTAGTTCGTGCCATCACTGACGGTGACCTCGCACGTAAGAAGGAAAGCTTTGGTTTTATTTATGGCCTATTTGACATGGGAAAAACACTCGACATTACCGATCGCCAAGAATTCTACAAGGCCTTTGCCCATAACGGCCTAATTGATATTTTTCGCTCCATCTTTGCTACTGAAGCAGAGGACATGAAGCGTAAATCGCTCATCATGCTTGATACCCTTGTGCAAATCGACCCTGCTACTGTCCGTACCCAGATTGTCGAACAATTCCACCAAGAGAACGGAAAGACGTTTATGGATTTTTTGATAGAAGGAGCCAACAGTGACTTTGAGCTTCGAGATTCTATTTTTAACTCGATCAGACTACTGACAGAAGTGAATATGAACAGCAGTGACCAAGAAGAGTTTTTGACAATGATGTATGGTGACTACATGAAACAACTGTACAAGTTCATGGTTACTATGAAATCCGATGACTTCAAGGTGAACGACATTGGCTGCTTTGTCTTTTCTCGCGATCAAGCCGACTTGACAATCAAACTCATGGACCTTCTCATCATCTTGCTAAAGATCCATGGGTTCCGGTTAAAGTATTTCCTCTTGACAAATGATCTTTTCCCAAAGATCATGCTCCTCTGCCGTGCCAATCACCTTTCGTTACAGCTCTGTCCAGTGCGTTTCCTACGCATCTGCTTTGATCTTCGTGACGAATTCTTTTACACTCACTTTTTGAAGAATGAGGTATTTGAGCCCATCGTTGGTATTGCCGCCCAGAACAGCGCAAAGGATAACCTGGTGTCTTCTGCCTGTTTAGCCATGTTTGAGTCTATCCGAAAGGCCAACAACAAGCAGATCCTCCAGCATCTCTTGGCCAATTTCCGTCCATCTTTAGAGTCCTTTCGCATAGAACAAACCACGGTCGGTGACAAGCTGGTACAGCAATTGTCTACTCTAACAGCAGACGCTCCTAAAGAAGAAGAAAAAGCTGCGGCTGGCCCAGTCTCTGATACCGTTGAGTCTCCGGCTCCTGCCACTGCCTGGTCATCAATGGATCAAGTGGAGGAAGATTATTTCAATACATCTGACGAAGATGAGGAGGAGGAACAACGTCAGGAAGCATCCGACAAAGGAGACGAAGAACTAGTGCTTCCTCGAAAGCGAAAACAAGATGATGAGGATGAGGATGAGGATGATGCGTTCGCTCGGTCTGCTATGCGCAGAAAGATTGAAAATATGAAAAGGAAGTTTGAAGGACAACAACAACCTGAAAGCAATAAGAAACTAAAAAGTAACAATTTGTAAATAACTTTCTTCGTTCTTGTGTAAATAAATGTTGAATAAATTGATTTAAAATATATAGAACAGTCAGATTGTAAAGATATCCCTTTTATCATTAAAGCCAATCTGTTACCAAGGAAACAGAGAAACAGTTTTTCCTCGAATTATGAAAAAGCCATTGGTTTAACAACTTCAGACCGGATTAAAAAATTTCCCTCTTGTCCTTTTAGACACATCACCTCAGGGCTTTTTCTTTTACCGAGCCAATAAGAGTATTTAATGCCATCATTCTGCGCGAAATGCATTTGTTTCACAGAACGACTAAATTTACGCGCTTACCATATATTTCTTTTTTTATTTCTTTCTCTCTCTCTCTCTTTTCTTTTCTTTTCTTTTCTTTTTTCTTTCCTTCTTTTGGTCCGACAACATGAATGTATTCAATAGACTTAAATCCAACTCAAACGCAAGTCTGAAGCTTCCAGAGACTGGACTTGTGGAAAAATTCGGTCCGGTTATTCACGAACCCAAGCTAACGCCGACCAACAAGTATACACCCGTTCAACAGGCAACACTGACAAGTGAACAAAAGGATAAACTTGAAAAACTAAGGAATTATATTGAATCAATCATGCTTCCAAAGGACCATGAGTACTATCCTAATGAGAGGGGGTTTATTACCGAGGCAACCTTGAAAAGATATATGCGGGCGAGAAAATGGGACTATGAGGTATGTGACGATGAATTAACCGGATAAATTAAACTAATTCTTCCCATAACAGAATGCAAAGACGATGTTGGAGAACACAGTACGTTGGAGACGTGACTATCGTCCTGATCAACTAGATCCCGAGTACATCAAACCTGAAGTAAAGAAAGATACAATAAGTTATAAACACATTGTAACCCTCTCTTTTTTTTTATGTCTTAGGCGGAAACGGGTAAAATGTATTTTAACGGGTTTGATAAATGCGGTAGACCTGTCTGGATTATGAGACCCCGACTTCAGAATTCAAAAGACGCAGATAGACAGATTAAACATATCGTATTCAGCCTAGAACGAGGAATTCGGTTGATGCCAGAATTAGTAGAAAACTTGGCCATCATTGTTGACTTTAAGGATTCATCAGCTTCGCATAATCCAAGTGTAGCTACTTGTAAAAAGTTTTTGGATATTTTAGGAAACCATTACCCTGAACGACTTGGAATTGCTTTTGTCGTCAAGTGTAAGTCTATTTTTATGCATCCTATGTATCTAATCCCACGTTAGCTCCATGGTTCTTTTTTGCTACTTTCAAGGTGATTTCACCCTTCATGGATCCAGTGACGAAAAATAAGATCAAGTTTGTCTATGATTCGGAAAAGGAAAAGGATACAAAGAGCACGAGTAATGAATGGGTTCATATACAGGATTATATCGACCCAGATCAATTAGAATGTGATTTTGGTGGTAAATTCAACTATTTATTTGAATTGGAGCCTTATTGGTCAGCACTTCTCGAACGAACTGGAAATCCATATAAAGTTATTGAGTATAACTAAAATGGAACATGTTTGTAATAGATTTTGTGAAAAAATGCATTAAAAAATAACAGAGAACTGTGTATATTTTAAGATGATTTTTTACTACTGCGGTCGAAATTTGAATTTTATCAGTCTAACCATGATCAACCACGGCGTGTGATCCAATAGGGCTATTTTCAAAGAAAAAAAAGGATAAGAGTCGCCCATGATTTGAATGAGTTGATTATCTGTAGAATACGTTCTTTTAGGGAAAACAATTTGTTGGGATCATGTGAAAAAAAAAAAGCTTTGATTTACATAAAAGAAATTACGAATCTCCACACAATCATTAGATCAGGCTTACTCTCATTAGCAAAACATGCACACACACATATGCGCACAACACTTTGAAACTTTAAGGCAGATCAAGAAATATAAAAGTATAATGAAAGATTATAGGTAAATCAACCAGTAGTTTTTCGTGCCTGATCTTTAGTAATATCAGGGTTGATGCTATTCACCAATAAGAGACTATAATACCATAAAGCGGATATGGTGATTAACAAACGGAACCTAATGATATAATGTCTGCGGTATCATCATGAAAAAGATCACAACTTGTCACAATAAAAGATATCAATGTAGAGAAACCACTCATTTTATTTCTTCATGTATTTCAAAAGAATTGGTTTCAAGTCTCTCAAGGAAAAAGCACACAGTCAAGACGGTCTCTGTCTGATGTATACAATAAAAAAAAGTCAACAATGCCTGGGGGTTTCTTCATACACAGACGCGCGCTGTATTGTCGATCTACATTAACCCAGCAAGTGACACAAGATTACTTTAAATAGGGAATCGTTTATGTTGCTCAAGGTCCATGATCATTTACCGAAAGATTGACATGATTAAAATAAATTCCTTTGTGAGAGAAAAGTTTGAAACGATGAAACTCAAGGTTTACGCATACAAATTTTACATAACACATAGAAAACAGAGAATATAAAGAACCATTTGGACAAACCAGAGTTCTAATCATTTTGCTTGACAACTTGCCGAGTGCTCCGTAGATCTTGCATGTACCGTGACCTGCATATATATAATAAACGGTCAAAACAAGTCGTGGTTGTATGAAACGGACATAAAGAAGATCAGATGGTAGAGGCTTTTTTCTTTTGGTAACGTTGATTTCCTTTTTATTTTATTTTTCTTTAAGCTTATTACACCAAAAAGAAACTGAAACTTTATGAAAAACATACAAAACCTTGTTCATCTGTATAACCTCAGATCTATTCTGGGCTTCTGAGACAAAAGAAAACAATCAAAGTAAATCCCTTTTTTCCATAAACGCACATGTATTAACTACATGCGTATGCATACTTTTATTATTTAAAATTTAAAAAAGGGAATGGCAGCAAATATGGATTTTAAAGTGAAATTAGGCTTGGTTGTTTCCGTTTGCTGTTCTTGTTTTTGCATTTGACAAGGCTGTATATCGGATGATGTGGTGATGCTATTACTACTACTAATACTACTAACACTACTTGGCTTATCATCAACAGTTGTATTCGATGCATTGGTTGTGAATGAAGCAGAGAGTACAGTGGGTGTACTTGAAGGTGATGGGCAGATGAAGCCACTGATGTCTAAGGGGAAATCAAAGTTCAAGACACAATCGGATTCGCCATGTTTTGTGAATAAGCATGTTATCTGCATTGAATGTAAAACGGATAACCCTTGATTATGAACCGTTGGTAATAACATAGGATGGCCCAACTCAAATTCAATATGATAAGGTTCAGTCCATGTTGCATTAGGTTGTCTGAGTAACTCAGAGGTAGTCATAAGCACATTTTGTTGATTTTTAAATCTAAATATATATGTTTCAGGTTAACTTTTTTTTCTTGGTCTCTCTATTTTTGTGTAGTTACCCTTTTGTATGCACAGACTGAGTAATTTGACATATCACCAAGCAATGACAACCAGCCGAGTTCTTTGAATTGGATCTTAACCGAATAGACAGATAACCAGTATTTGCATTTGTTAAGTCAAAAGCATTTGGAAATTCCAACTCATATTGCCACTTATTGATGGATTGTTTAGCAATTCCCCAGAAAACTCTTCGCGGTATTGTGTCATGATGAAATGATTTATAGAATTGTATGGGTTGTCGTATCACCGTCTGCTTGGAGTAGACTTGAATTATATAATAGATACCATTACCATTACGATTCACTTGACATGAGATTGGTATATTATTAGGCACGGTTAGCATAAATGGTAGTCTATACACATTTTTGTCATTGGCTACTGCTACCCAGTCCATAGGTAGATGGAAAGTATCATCAATGATCACTCTTGTGTTTTTTTCGATCTGTTCCTTTCCTACAAGCTGAATCTGGATATTCCATGTAGGAAAGGATTCTGAGTAGAGTTGAATGTATCCTTTGATTTGACTTGATGCATTGGGCCTGAATCCATCCAATGCAAATACATCTTGATCCAAATGAATATGAAGATTATCACTTGTCATAACCACACGCGACTTTTTTAAAAGAAAACAAAGAGAGAGAGAAAGAAGAGAAAAAGGAAAAAAGAAAGAAAAAGGAATTTAAACAAGCCCTCCTTTAATAAACTCCTACTTTTTTGCTTATATAAATAACGCGTCAGTGTGTGCATACATATTATCATTATTTGAACTGATAGTGTAACAGCATGTGAGTCTTTATTTGGTTTATCATTGTTACTACCAGAGACATTTTTGCTTAGTTTTGATGCATGTTTTGTCTTATTTGTAATAGAGCTTCGTCTTCTGAAATATCTAGGATCCTAGATATTTTACTTGTACTCGGCAATCGTTTCTCTGACAATAGTGTCATGTCTATGTCTATCTCTTGTTCATTAATGATAACAGGCCTTATAGTTTTTGTCGCAAGAAAGTCTTCCATGTCAAGTGGGGTATCACGTTTAGGTAACAGACTGGATGATGCAGGATTGATAGTATTAGTATTAGCAAATGACGGCAGACAAAATGGTCGTTTGATATGTGTGTTGGTGCTGTTTAATTTCTGATAACCATTACGTGCCACAACCATCCAGGTACGGCGTAATTTATGTGTAACAAGGCGCATGAAACGGTTTTTGTATCGCTTCGAATGGCCCTCATCCTCGTCTTCTTCAGATGTATATTCTGAATAATTGTCTTCATAGTATACTGGCCTTCTATTCAAATACTCTATCGTAGTCATATTCAGTTTAACTATTGGTTAATAATAATGTGAGTGATTATTGAGCTATTTAACATAAAATATCTCCCTCTTCCCATAGAGGATGACATGTAAGCCACAGACATACCTAATTGTATGTGGAATACGAAGAGTCTTGTGATGGCAATAAATGATACCATTGCAAGTAACGTAACGACCAATACTAGTGCCATACAAATATAAAAAAATCCATTTATATCATCGTTGATATCTTGTACCGAGAACAAACGGAGCGCTTATCATAAACTGTTTTAGCCCATTTATGCGAATGAAACACGTACACATCTTGTGTTCTATTACCATGTACAAGAAACACATTCTTCCTATAAAAGCCGATATACGTAACATAAAAAGCTGTGTAGAGGTACCAGATTAAAGCCAAAAAAGAGCATGCTACCAGTGACAAAAACACTCTTGAAATTGTAAGCTTTGCTTTTCTTCTTCTCTGTGTTTGTGTGCAAAACTACCTGTAATTCTTTTTTCCAATACAACAATTCAACCACTTGCAGTGATGATCCATAGTATCGATACACTTGTTGCACAATTTACAATGCCGTGTCGTTTTGGCACTAGCGTTCCCCCTGTGGATTAAAATTCGCAACTCTTTCTATTACATTACACTTACACTTTAACCCGACAAATGTTACATATTCCTGTATAACTATCTATCACAGGAATACCAAATCGCTTGATATATGTTTGACTTCGAGGCACTTGTTGTTGCTTTACTGTTAAATCTTCAGTGTCAATCAATGAGGTTGTCACACTCAATGCTTTGACAAGTCCACTTAATCCAAACATGATGACAGCATTCCAACTTATCCACCAAGGAATTTGCGCTGTATTCCGAAATTCCGTCCAATCTGCCTGTAGACTAGCTGATTCACTTACAGATGTTGTATAATCTGAGACGAAATGTGTCAAGAATCCAAAGAAACCAATATCCAAGGTCAGTGAACTAACCCATTGCAGTATAAAATAAGTATCTAAAGGTCGACTGTATCCATGATTTCTAGACCATTCATTCTTTTCCCAATATGCGTTGCTATTGTATTTAAAAAGGAAAGAAACCATTTCTCTCCTTTGACTTCCCTTTCCCTCCTTCTTTTGAAATATAAAAAAAAGTGAAAAAAAGTAGAAAATAATTCAAAAATCAAAAGATACCCATTTCTCCTCTCTCTTTCTCCTCCTCCTTTTTTCCCTTCTATTGTCCTTTTGTTTAATCTCTCTGTTTCTTCCTCCTTTTTTTTGATAATAATGTATTATAGGAGAACTCTAGTGTATTTGTGTGTACAAGTAAAGCAGTCATCTGGTGCTGGTGATTGTCTAATGTTACACTCAACGTTAAAACGTTATTCAGCCGTATCCACAGTGCCACCAATCGTACGATTGCCAGAATGAAGACGAAAGATGTGATATGACACTCCTACTTGTTGTATAAGATGTGTAAGTCGAACTGGAAGAGCTAGAAGCTAATTCTTCTTGCGAGAAAGCGTCTGCTCCATTTTCAACAACAAAAGTAAAACACGACTTCCAAGACTCGTTATTGTGTAAGTTGAGTTTTTTGAGCATAAGTTTCAGCAATTGCTTTTTTATTAATCGTGATAAAGTCAAATCAAGTTAGCACTACTTTCGAGTCTACAATATCAAGTAAATAAACTGGCAACAACCATTTACTTTTGCCAGTTACATCTATAACTCAATTAAACTAATAAACAGTGTGATCGTTCATTTACAATCTCGTCAACTTGACTCTTTCATGGTGAAGAGTGGTGATATAGAAAAAGTGTAAATATCCGACTGTATAAAGTCTATTCGCTATAACTTAACATAAAAGCCTTCGCTTTGCTAAGTAGAACTCATGAATATCCGCTTTTACTTGACGAATCGGTTCAGAGTGTATCACTATACGCTTTCTTTTGCATAGGAAAAAAAAAAACAATGCCGAATTTATACGCACAGGTATTATCATTAAGCATTGACTTGTTTTTCTAAAGAACAAGTGTCTTTAGTTAACATTACTGTTACCATACTAGTGAACGTTTATCCACTACATAGTAAAGTTCAACTCTATATCAATTAGTAAGTTATATAAAATGAGGCTTGATCAGTGCCATTAAAGCGTGCCATATAACGTAAGACTGGATATCTCATTTTAGAAGCATTTGTAGTTCACTGTTGTAAATTCATTGGTAAAAGCGCTGCAGTAGAGTATCATTTCATTAGATGCCTTTATGAGATGGTTGTACGTTCTGAGTTTCCATAATTTACACAAATATTTCGTTCAGAAATATCAAATGATCTTGGCTCATATTAGCCTATCAACAGATGATCAGAATTTTGAGGCTTTTTTAGTTCAATAAAAAATCGCTTGTGCGATGCTTACAAAACAATCGCAGTTTTTCTTATTCTAATATGATTGTATTGAGTCCACAAGACCATTTCTATCAACACACTCACAGATGACTCCTAAGATAATGATATACCTTACATTTGACTTTAATGCTCCTTGCTTTATAGTTGAACGAAAGACTGGATTAAGATTATGTGCTATGTACCTGCTCGTTCATGCTATGTTTACTTTGTAGACTATAATTAACTTGTCATTAACGGTGCATGCATCAACCGACATTTAGCCCTGCGTATGGCTCTCTCTGCTGCACAAAAACTGCTTGTGCATTGATTCACAAAAGCTTCCCAATGTATTTGCCCACTAAGATGCAAGTGTATCCTATAGCCTGTTATGGATGTTGTCAATTTGTCCGAGAAACGTCTTTAAACGTTTCTTAATGGGTAGCATAAACCAAAATGGTTAACCATGGAGCCTGATGACCTCGCTTCAGTAGACTTCAATTATAGTTATGCATGTGCTTAGAATGAAATTAACCAACACAGCGTTTTTTCTCCCATCAACATGACATTGAGACGCTGCACTGCTGGTCAGAATGTGTAACCTTGGGCATTATGTGACAATCTGACTTCTATACGATGCTCTTGCTGAGCTTTATGATTCTCGGGCGCTATTCAGAGAGTAGAGAAAAGATTATTGCAGTTGCCAATCATTCCTACTGCAGGTATATGAATGAACCCCGAGAAACAGGGTCCAATGATAAGCGGGTAACACTGTCTGGTTTGCTGGAGAAAGTGTCGAGCTGCCCAAAGTGGAGCAATCAAGTCCACCTTTTTCTAGTTAATATACATATACATATATATATATATATATATTCAATTATTTTTCTTGAATTTATTGAACATGCCACGTAATGCTTCTGAATTTTTATAATGAACTACATTCTTTTTTGTCACCAACATGTCATGACAACCATGCCAGTTCATTCTCATTCTAGTTTCTTTATATTGTTGAACGAAATTCATTGTATTTTTGAATTTTTCTTCATCTTGACTGATATTGACGCTGACTTGGGCTGTTGATTCTCCATCATGCTCGGCTTCTTCGAAAGATTGCTTCATTTAGAGCAACGTTTCTATGCCAGACGTAGCCTCGTTAAATAAATGCGATGAATCATAATTTAAACGTTCGGCGATATTTATAACTTCCTGATAATGATTTACCCCCACATCACAAATAATGTTAATAGCTTCAAGCAGCTGTTTTTCTTGATCAATATGTTTTCTTAAGACTTAGGATAATTTTTTTATAGTGGAGCTATTTCATAAGCTACTATCTAGTAAACTGGTCTGTTGTTCAAGTATAAATTTTGACAAGACGATAAAAGGTCCACTTGAGTTGATAGGCATACTTGAGTAACGATAAAAATTCCTTTTTTGAATATTTATGCAAAACAAAAAACTAGTTTATGTACATGTAACATTTTTTTTTTGTGTATCACCCTGTAAAGCTCATTTTTGAGTAAAAGCTAATTGTGAATTTTTCAAGTACACAACGATGTAAATAAACATAAATAGGGATATAGACTATATGCAATTGATTTTGAAAAATCTTATGTTAGCAGAATCAACTTTATTGTAAATTTGTGTAAAATATACGAATATAGCAATGTGTGAATTCAGAGTTATAATAAAATTTATATGATAAACAAAAGTAAAAAAGAAAGGCACTTAACGAATACATTAAAAGGTTCATTCTTCATCGTCCAACTGGTATTTTGGAGGGTACCATATCTCAATAATGCAAGCATTTGATTGTTGCCCTCTAACTAACTTTGCTTGCGATGTCAGTTTCTTGATTGTTTTTCTCTTCTTGGTTTTTTTTAAACGATCTATCATATCATCATGCTCTTTCATGTCCATAACCAATTGCTATAAAAAATTAAAATATAGTCTATGGAAATATCCTTACCTTTATCTTTCTTAGGGCCCTAATCAAATCCGCAATGCCGTTGTTTTTTATGTCTTCTACAGACGAAGGAAAGGATAAAGTAGTGGCTTCATACAATATGTAGGGATCAGCAGAAGTTTTTGTCAAGTTATACAATACGGCTTCATGACCCATTACAACAATGAATGGCGCATTGAGCTGTGTTGCGTTACAATCAAAACCTAAACCCATTATTTCTTTGTATCTCTGGTTCATATTTAGTTTTGAAATCAAAACACCTTTCAACTTGTCTCGGTAAAGTTTGCTTTCATCAACAGACCGAGCAAATTCACCAGCAGCCACGTCAGCTTTTATACCTTGACATGACAAAGTATGCGAAATAATACGTAAATCAAACTTCATTCTGAACGATGTTTTGCAGTTTTCAGGGATTGTATCACCCCAATGTAAGATGACGTCTGTTCCGCGAAATGTAAGCTCTAGCAAACGGCTCCATAATTTTACGATAAAGTCCGCTTCTGTTATAAAACTTGCTTCATGTTCATTGAACATGTACTCGTCATAAAGCAAACTTTCTACCACGTGAGCATACAGTTTTTTGGTAGTGTGAAGCTTTTCTTTTACATTAGATTTTTCGATCTTGTCCAAAAATTCTGTTAAAAAGCCTTTATCTGACTTGGACGCAGCGATATTTTTTGCTATTTTCTCATACTCTTCTACTGGGTAACTGTCAACAAGTACTTCTTTTTGCGGGAACATTTTAGTGAGTTCGTCAGCTAAAGTTGCACCTAAGGCTGAAACTTGTGAGTTTTCCGAAGAATCACTCAGATCCAAAACGCCATTTAATCCGATAGTTTTAAAATATCTTGATTTGCGGCTTGATATTGTTATTTCTTTAGTAAACACCATAAGTTTTCTTCCAATATCTTCATTGGTGCATTTCAAGAGAAACTGCTCAAGGGTTGCTAGTGCATTAGGTGATATAATTATTGTAGAGGAGGATGCAGAAGACGATGAGGGTTTAAGTCTTTTGGTCGATATATTGAATGATTCTGCAGTTGTATGAACGAAAGCCCTCTCTTGAGTTTGATGCAGCTGAGCATCTCTCCTTTCAATATCAAGAATACCTGACCAAAAATTCTTTACATCAATGTTGTTTAAGACCTAAACAAAAATATCAGTATCTATCTTAAAAAATCAAAAACAACTTTTATGCCATGAGCATTGCAATCATATTCAATAACAGTGTTTTCTTTTTTGTGATAGATCTTAATATATGCAATGGCTTACACTGAAATTGTTTTTTATGATCATTTCTGACCACTCTCTGTATTGTTCATTATTCGACAATTTGGCTTCTTCGACACACTGCCTATATTCTGTATACGCTACTTCTTGATTTTGTGAGGAATAGTTTCCATTAATGAAAAAATCAGGTAAGCCATTATTCAAAAAAAAGCATTTTTCAAGCCATTCTTTGCAGTTCCTATATAAATTTATTAAAACATATTTCTTGCTTCTAGCATTCATTCATAAAGCACCAAGTAAAACGTGTCATTGTTACAAGTACTATTTGAGAAAGAAAGAAAGATCGCCCAAATATTGAGCAGAGTACATTCAGGAACAGGTACACTCATTAGCGTGACGTCACGTTATTTTTATTTTTGAGTGCATTTTTGAGTGCATTTTTGATTGCACCAAGTGCTTGCCTCTATCTGTTTTAATCACGTAATAACTCGCAGCCGCCAAGTAACACATAAATGAGTTCGATTTCTCCTCCTTCCCGCACTGTTATTGCTCCTTTATAAATGTATGGTAGATTTTTATAGGAATTGCTGAAAGTAGTTGGAAAAACATCTATGAAAATTAGTCCACACGGATTCTTTAAAGTATAAACTACACTCAAAACTCAAACATCACGTCATTTCACGAGTCAAAGAAAGTGATTCAAGTTGGCGATTATGTTGTGATATAATAATCTAGTATACAAAAGGCGAAAGCGACATTTATATTCTTCTACACAGCTTCGGCTTTCACGAACACCATTTGTTGGAATGCATAAAGACGCTTAATGCAAGACTTTAATTGTGCCATTTCATCTTCTCAATTTTGATATAATATTATATTGAAGCTCGTATCATATTAATATATATAATCACTATTCTTATATGACAGGCTACTACCTCATCAACAAAAAGATACAATAATACAAGATACTTCTAAATCTTAGTAGGCAAGCCATTTATTGCTGAACCTGATTTGAGCCAG
>NW_019671920.1:588358-597023 GCF_002708625.1 Rhizopus microsporus ATCC 52813 | reverse complement strand
AATATATTATGTTTGATACAAGGCTAGTAGCGTTAGAGAATGGCATCTAACAGCGAAGGCTCTAGAATGGCCACCTTTTGGGGGCTAGCTTTGCTATTAAATCCCATCCTTAATAAATCAGCAGCACATTAGAACCAGCTAACTTCATATGATTTGATTGTTTTATGATTTGAATTGTTAAACATGTTCCTGCTCAAGACAGTGATCAAGTGATTGTGACATTAGATAAACTCTTGTACACTAAAGTATCTTTAAATTAAATATGCGTTTATGACATTCACATCATGTCGCCTTTGGACAAAAAGAGCGCCAAAAGAAAGACATACTAATAGCTAACAACAGAAAGCTCGATTTAATAAAACATAGAGTGTCAAGAGCACCCCTTATCGCTGCTCATTCCGCTTGCTTGGCTGCCTCGTTTGGAAATCTCTTAGAAGAAGCGCTAGGCGTCAGCGAGCAGACATGCGACTGCTACGCTAAACTCAACTTCCAACACTCTTGCATCCACACAGTCATTTCTCTTGGTGGCAGGCCTTTTGGTTTGGATGACATACACCCAAGATGACATTTAAAGGAAGACCAATCGATTATCTTAATCAGTAATTTAACAACTTCTGTCAATATCGAAATGGAATGAAATTGATCTTGTCTCTTGGCTAAACTTGAATTGCAATTTCGCAATTGTGGTAATGATGTTGATAGTATAAACCATCTTCAAAGTTAAGTTGAAAAAACCATCAGCAAATCAGAAAGAAGAATTGCTTATAGTAACGCGATTCCTGGGGATGATTCGGTTGTCTTACCAGGTTCAGATGACGTTAGAAAAATCGGATGACCTCCAAAGGAAGTGTGCCATCGCATTTGAAAGAAAGCCAAGAATCCTAACAAGACTCGCACTGAACAAACGCAGGCAAAAGTCATGGCAGGAAAGATGGTTGTTTTCATTCAATAGCAATCAGTCATATATTAATAAACTTTATTTATTATTGCTTTTGTCTATATAGATGCTAGCTGGAAAAAAACCACAAATGAAAAAAGCTATTAAGGCCTCACTTTCCTTGACAAGAAAAAGAAAAAGCGCCGATTCCATTCAGGTTCTGAAATTTTCGAAAGTTTAATTGATGGAATTGAGCAAAAAAAGAAAGAAGAAAAGATGTGGACAGTAAGGCTGCCGATGCAGGAGAAGCAGAAAAAGAATCTGGCTATCCAAAAGTTGGCGTCAACCAAATTCATTCAACGATTCAAAACGAATATCACTCTGGATACGTCAATATAAAAGGTGATAGTTTTTGTGGCTACTGCTGCTTAGTCCATTCTGTGTACGGTGATGAAGCAAGATTCTTGGAAGTTAAGATGAAGATACGCGACACCTTGCCTCAGAATAGCGATTTCTATATAAACGCCTTTTTAGACTACATTTTATGTGACAATCCGAAAAATAGTGTTTGTTACGCTATAGAAGAAGAAATAGGAAACAAAGAAATCAACTGGTCAAAGGTTTATATCTGCTTTCAGCAAAAAGTCATAGTTTCTGCTCCTTTCTCTTGTTGGTTTTTTGCTCCCGGTTGCGCCCATCTTAGCGCTGATACGTTTAGACGCCCTATAGCTGTATACCCTGAAAATGAGCTTGTCAGCAGTCCTCCAGAATTGTTTTTTCTGTTGCTGAGAATTGACAAATATTATTGCACAATTGAAGGGTTTGGAACAAATTTTACATCACCAGTAATATTGCAGAGAGTAGAGTATAACCATTTTATTACATTTAATTTTAAAAAACACAAAAAAATGCTATGGACAAGGCCTCATCTAAGCATGTGGGAATATGCTTGCAACAAGACGGGAAAAGTAGGAAGTTACAAGCGTTCTGACTAGAGCAGATACCTCTACTTTGTCCCAAAAAAACAGTTTTTTTCTTTTATATATTCAAATAAACTGTATAATTATCTCTTCATAGTTCTATAAAACTGTATGATAGTATATTGTTGTGTATGGTAACAATTAGCACACTAAGCGTGTTGCTGATGGTTTGAAGATGTTCTGGCAGATAATTTCTCAAAAAAATGCTCTATCTTAATGAAGCTGAAAAAATATGTCTTTTCCTGGAAGGAGAAGGGCAACGAAAAATTGGCCAAAAGCCCATTTTGACAGTAACCTTTCACCTCAAAAAACTTATTACTTTTTACAGGACATCAAAACAATGCCGAATTTATACGCACAGGTATTATCATTAAGCATTGACTTGTTTTTCTAAAGAACAAGTGTCTTTAGTTAACATTACTGTTACCATACTAGTGAACGTTTATCCACTACATAGTAAAGTTCAACTCTATATCAATTAGTAAGTTATATAAAATGAGGCTTGATCAGTGCCATTAAAGCGTGCCATATAACGTAAGACTGGATATCTCATTTTAGAAGCATTTGTAGTTCACTGTTGTAAATTCATTGGTAAAAGCGCTGCAGTAGAGTATCATTTCATTAGATGCCTTTATGAGATGGTTGTACGTTCTGAGTTTCCATAATTTACACAAATATTTCGTTCAGAAATATCAAATGATCTTGGCTCATATTAGCCTATCAACAGATGATCAGAATTTTGAGGCTTTTTTAGTTCAATAAAAAATCGCTTGTGCGATGCTTACAAAACAATCGCAGTTTTTCTTATTCTAATATGATTGTATTGAGTCCACAAGACCATTTCTATCAACACACTCACAGATGACTCCTAAGATAATGATATACCTTACATTTGACTTTAATGCTCCTTGCTTTATAGTTGAACGAAAGACTGGATTAAGATTATGTGCTATGTACCTGCTCGTTCATGCTATGTTTACTTTGTAGACTATAATTAACTTGTCATTAACGGTGCATGCATCAACCGACATTTAGCCCTGCGTATGGCTCTCTCTGCTGCACAAAAACTGCTTGTGCATTGATTCACAAAAGCTTCCCAATGTATTTGCCCACTAAGATGCAAGTGTATCCTATAGCCTGTTATGGATGTTGTCAATTTGTCCGAGAAACGTCTTTAAACGTTTCTTAATGGGTAGCATAAACCAAAATGGTTAACCATGGAGCCTGATGACCTCGCTTCAGTAGACTTCAATTATAGTTATGCATGTGCTTAGAATGAAATTAACCAACACAGCGTTTTTTCTCCCATCAACATGACATTGAGACGCTGCACTGCTGGTCAGAATGTGTAACCTTGGGCATTATGTGACAATCTGACTTCTATACGATGCTCTTGCTGAGCTTTATGATTCTCGGGCGCTATTCAGAGAGTAGAGAAAAGATTATTGCAGTTGCCAATCATTCCTACTGCAGGTATATGAATGAACCCCGAGAAACAGGGTCCAATGATAAGCGGGTAACACTGTCTGGTTTGCTGGAGAAAGTGTCGAGCTGCCCAAAGTGGAGCAATCAAGTCCATCTTTTTCTATGTCTCGTAGCACTTTATGCTATATACACTAAAAGACTTTAGAAGAAAAAATATATAAAAATAGTAAATCAAGAGATGCACATGAAATATAAGAAAAGAGTGAAAATGTTTGGAAAGTAAACACCTTACGATAGCTATGAAATCACAAAACTCGTGGAATACTTAAAACAGATGACAAGCAATCCATTGGAAAGAATTAATCAAAAATCTAAAATAAAACTGGCCATGTACGTTGGGTTGGCGTAACTCAGATCAGTGCAACAGAAGGCAATGAGCTCCTCTCAAAAGCTGAATTTACAGTGTAGCCGACACACACTCCATCCTACAATCTATCACACTTCCCCTCTAAAAGTCAATGTACATAAGAATTAATAACTTAAGAGCATGGAATTCTATAAATGTAAAAAGGATTACCCCAGAAAGTGTAGATGCGCGGACATGTGTAGACATGTAATAAAAGGAAAGAAAAAGCTAATATGGACATGGATGGCACATGAATTTCTGTCTTTACACAAGCGAATCAAGCCAGAATAATATCAAATCAGATTGCTTCAATTTTAAACTTCGTCAATGAGTCATGTGCAAATTAAAAACCCTTTCAACAACCATAAGAAGTAAACAGAAAAAAAGTTTTGCCTCGTCAATGCATTTATTAACATTCATGTTGCATGGTAGCAGACTGAATTATAACAACGTGCAACTGTTGCTATGACACATACTTGTGCTATTCAAATTCTGTATTTCCATATTCTCGGAAAATGGGACATGTTATCAGAGATCAAGATTTGACATTAATAAGAAAAAAAGTAACCTTATTATCTATAATAGGATTGAATTGCTTTAAAAAGAAATACAGTTTCGCAGAGTAAAATGTTCATCGTGCGAAAAAAGGGAATAAATTGTGCGAAAATTGAGCTTGACTTTTTCATTGGCTAAAGATAACATGTCTACAGAATTATTGGTTTGTCAATTTACTGACCGCTGTCTATATTTCCGTGGATGTTATATATAAAGAACGTATTCTTTCAACCCTGTTTGACCTAAACACATCCCTTTTTCTTTAATTTTTTTTTTTTTGTAAATACAATTAAAATGGATGTCCAATCTAAAGAAAAAGAATTTCGAGATGAAAAAATTGAATACGACATACACTCAGTTGATGAACAGGTTATAGTAGACCAAGATCCAACGACAAGACATCTACACCCAGAAGAGCATCAATTCACATTTCGTGCTGCTATCATCGGCTCTCTTTTTGGTTGCTTAGTTTGTAAGATATACTCGACTCTCTATTTATCAATTAATTAACACATCTCAATAGCTGCCTCAAATACTTACCTTGGTTTAAAGATCGGTTGGTCATTTGGCGCTTCACTTTTTGGTGCCATCTTTTCATTTGCTGTTCTCAAGCCAATGTCCCGTATACTGCCACCTAAATGGGGCGGCGGTTATTTCGGTCCCAAAGAAAACTGTACGGCACAATCCGCTGCTACTACCGCTGGTGGTCTATCTGCTGGTTTTGTGTCTGGTATCCCTGCTATGTACAAATTAGGCTTATTGACAAATCCACGTGACGATGCAGCTGCTCTCTTCCTTTTTGCTATCTCCGCAGCCTTCTATGGTCTCTTCTTTGCCGTCCCTCTTCGTAGCCACTTTGTTGTCAAGCAGGACTTGACTTTCCCTACTCCTCGTGCCGCTGCCACTACCATCATTTCTCTCCACAGTACTATTGAAGGTGAAAAGGAAGCCATGAAGAAAGCCATGTGGATGGCTCTCTGGTTTGGTGTTTCTTTCCTTTGGAATCTCATCGCTTACTGGGTTCCCTTCTTTGACACCATTCACATTCTCTACTGGATCGGCTATGGTGCCCATCAATATGTACCTTTAATCAGCGCAGATATGGATTGGGGATGGGTCTTCAAGTGGGATTTCCCTTTCTTTGGTGCTGGTTTGATGACACCCGGTTCTACCGTTCACACCTTCTTTTTATCCTCTCTCTTGATCTACGGCATTATTGGTCCCGTATGCGTTACTAATGGCACTTTTGTCAAACCATTTGGCTTTACCGCAGCTGGTACTACCACTCAATCTTTTTTCTTGTGGCCTGGTATTGCTCTTATGGTCCTTACATCATTTGCTGAACTGGCTGTCCGTTATGATACTCTCTGGCGTGGTATTAAGGGTGGTGTTCTCGGTATCTACAATGGCCTCTTCTTCGTCTCTGCTTTCATTAAACAAAAGGTGTTCCGCAAAGAGTTGAGTGAAAAAGAAAGACACATGGTTAGTGCTGAACGTGACCCTGATGAGATCTTCGAAGACAGTGAACTTGTTCCTGCTTGGTGGTGGATCACTGGTACCTTTATCTCAATCATCTTTACTTGTGTTATCATGGGTGAATTTTTTGGTATGCCTGTCTATCAAACTATTGTTGCCGTTATCCTTGGTTTCATCTTCTCCTTTGTTGGTGTCCAAGCTGCTGGTGAAACAGATATTAACCCCACAGGTTCTATTGGTAAAATGTCCCAATTGGTTTTTGCCAAGATGCCTGCTAGCTCCATCGATCAAGTTCGCAAAAATAACTTGATGGCCGGTAACATCTCCGCCTCTGCTGCTGCTCAGGCTGTTGACATGGTTGGTGATCTCAAGACCGGTCAGCTTGTCGGCGCTTCCCCTCGTTCCCAGTTCTGGGCTCAGTTTGTTGCCTCTTTCTTTGCCATTGCCATTGGTGCTGGTCTCTTCATCCTCTTTGCTGATGCTTATCCCTGTATCATCAGTGTTGGCCCCGTTGATACCAAAAAGTGTGAGTTCGGCCTTGTTGCTGTCAACGCTTGGTATAATGTCACCTTACTCTTGACTGGT
This sequence comes from Rhizopus microsporus ATCC 52813, assembly GCF_002708625.1. Taxonomy (NCBI): domain Eukaryota; kingdom Fungi; phylum Mucoromycota; class Mucoromycetes; order Mucorales; family Rhizopodaceae; genus Rhizopus; species Rhizopus microsporus. The sequence goes on along the minus strand of NW_019671920.1, from coordinate 590,719 downwards.
GGTGGTGAACCCTTGAGCAAGGGCTCCATTATCCTTACTATCATCTGTGCCATTGTTGGTATCGCTGCTCCCTTCATTCGTGAATTTGTGATTCCCAAGAAATACCATCGCTATGTACCCTCCGTCTCTGCTATTGGTATTGCTATGATTAACAGTCAACCTGAAGTCCCCTTGTCCATGTTCATCGGTTGGTGTGGTGGTAAGATCTGGAAGCTCGTTGATCCTCTTGCTTGGGATAACTATATGTACAGTGTTGCGGGTGGTATGATTGCTGGTCAAGGTATCTCCGCTATTATTCAAGCTGCACTCAAGTTGGGTAATGTTGCTCCCTACGCCTTTACTGGCTCATGTCCTGAAGGTCTTCTCGAAAATTGCCCTTAATCCTTTTATACATATATGTATCTACATTACTACTACTCTTAATACCGTATTCTTTTTATAATTGACCTAATAAATAAATACCTTTTTGAACAATACATCTAAAAGCATACTAGTATGTAGAATGTGCAAAGTGCCACAAAGAGAGGGTTAATGCGACATTGACATCATAATCACATGAGCTGAACTTGATAAATGTAAGCAAGATCCTGACTTGTCAAAGGGTTTAAGGATATCTGGCTACAGTTTTTCCCAGGATGGACACTCTGTCCTTACATGAGGAATATCTTGTCCTACGGTAACAGAATGGCAAGCTTCTATTGTCTTCATTGTGCCTTGTTTTATTGTTGCACGTTACCACCAATCTGGTACTACCTTCAGCTAGAAATGCTTTGTAGGAACTCACATGCTCTCTTTGGTGTTTGCTTCTCGCATCAGTATTTTTTTATTTGAGTGATGTGTTGATGAGCTTGATGCGCTTTTACTGGGAAAGAAAATAATCATGAAGTAAAAATAGATGCAGGTATATTGAAGATAAAGGAATACTGACGCAGCACACAAGCTACCCGTGAATGCTTGTAGTTTGTGCATAACAATAGAAAGTGCTAAAAGTCAACTCCAAAGCCTACTTTTATCAAAGTTAAATATCTCTACCCTAAACCTTTGTAATATGGGCGCATTACATTACTTCTTTTAGTATTGTAACTAATTTGATCTGTATATATCTGAACAATTTTGCTCCTTCCTGGGATGCTCCAAATATGTCAGTAAACGGGTCGCACCAGGAAGATCATAGAGATGAGCATGGCTTTGTAAAGATGATTATTCATTCTAATATTAAACGCGTATTAAAGCAACCTTGTAAAAACGGTTACTCACTGACTGAGAATGTATGATAAAGCAGCGTCCTTATCAACATCTAAAACGCGCAAATGCAAAATGATAAAAATATTTGTGTTAGTGATAAGGCTGCGTATTTAGATATTAAAGATGATCTTTGTTTAAATTGTACCTATATGCTTCCTTAAGTTAATTTTTTTTTCCAGTGATAAACAGGCAAACGTATTACCCATTCTAGTATCTTTGAAATCAAGTTTCTCGTAAGATGGCTTGTGTATGCCTAAGAAAAAAAAAGAATATTTAACCCAGTCCTTAGGTTAGTAAGTGTTTCCGATGTACGCCACTTGAATGAATATCGTTCATCTTTTTTTTCCTCTTCACCCTTTACCCTTCACATTTTTCATTCGATCTTTTATAGAATCATATTATTTTTTTGGAGAGGAATGAAGCTACAAGAAAATAATTATTTTTAACTGATTTCCACAAAAATGAAATACTTACAGGCGAGTCAAAATACGCTAAATATAAACAAACCATGTGTCACAGCTGATTTAAGGAAAGGAATAAATTTTTATCATTTTCAAAACGTGAATCATAAGATAACTACATTTATTACAGAATGGAGCTAATTGAGTGCTTATATCAGGATTTACGTAGCAAATGATTGATATTTGATTAGAAGTGAAGGGAGCTAAAAATTATATCTATGCTCCCCTTTATAATTTTGCTGTATTCATTAAAAATTGATCATCCCAAACAAACGCCTACATTCTTGATTTGCATTGAATTTTCTCGTATCTCTTAGAATAACACGAATGATTTTCCCATGAATATCTGATGTGTGTGCTATCGCCGTGGATGGTTATCAAGGGCTAAAAGGTAAAGATAACAACATCTGATCTAAATAAAAAAAAAATTTAAAGTTTGGTGTAAGGTCCGTAGTCTTTAAATCTAAGCTCAATCTATATCTTTTTCAACATGTTTGAATAGCTGCCATCAAAAATAGTGGAACGTGCTGCATAATAATATTGCTTGTTGATATAACTCAGCATGTAGACAGAAACGAAATTCAATGAAAAGAAACACGCTTAGATGCCTTGAATAACTTTAAGGAAGTACAAAATGACAACACTATGCTGCGTT
>NW_019671920.1:550762-588258 GCF_002708625.1 Rhizopus microsporus ATCC 52813 | reverse complement strand
CAGAAAAAAGGGGTAAATAGTACTGTTTTAAGCTCCGTTATTTTTCATGAAAGTCCATTTGATTTTCCTTTTTTTGTCTCTCTCTTTCTTTCTTTCTCTCTTAACCTTCTTTAGCTATCAGCCAATAATAAAGGTTCATTCCTATTTATGTCGTATCAAACTGATTCTAACTTGCTTTTTGTAGCTTGTATATCTGTTTCTGACTATCAAGAAAAATCCTACTGACGTAAATAAACATGCTCTTTGAGGCTTGAACATTTACTTATCTTTCCTTTTTTTCCCTCTAGCGATGAAGAACTCCATGAAGCCTCTATCAGTCTCATACTTTAATATGCACACGCTTACTGAGCCTTCCTTCTCTAGTTCCTTGGCACGCTAGCTTTGTGGGTCTATGGCTTTATCTCTGGTAAGGTAAGTGCCAAGGTAAGTACAGTAAAACTAATATCCTTTTAGAATGGCTTCATCTCTGGTAAGGTAAGTGTCAAGATAAGTAAAGTAAAACTAACATCCTTTTAGAATGACCTCTAGGTTTTTTGGCTTTTTACTTTTGGGTCTCTGGTAAGGTAGGTGTCAAGGTAAGTACAATAAAACTGACGTTCTTCTAGGATGGCCTCCATGGTTTGCCAGTTTTCTGGCCTCCAGGTTCGTTGGCTTTGTGGGTCTTTGACTTCTTGGGTCTCTAATGTAAGTTCCTGTTCCATTACTCACCTTTATCTGATAGGGTTTCATGGTCCTTCATCGGTCATTAATTCTAGGTATATATCATTCTCTTTGATATTAAAACCCGTCTCTTGTAGGTTTCTTCTGATGGATTCTTTGGCTGCTCATCGATCTGCCCCTTATCTACTTTGTCTTGCTGTGCTTTATTGTTGTATAAACAGTTTTTGTAATAAATGTCCTCTGTCTATTTGTTTTATTTCCCAATTTGAAGCCATCGTTGTGCCTAAAATAAGCTACATGCATTTTCAATAATATTTATACACTCTTTAAATTTAAGAAATAGTGTGTGAATCTTTCAATAGCAAGCCCCTTGGACGTTCCTTATTTTTCATATGCTAACCTCTTGATCATACTGAATACTGAAAGTAAACAAAATGTGCACGTATTTGAAGAGGTTGAAAGATAGGATGAAAAAAAAGTTGGTAACATCTAAAAATTTTATTGTGAAGCATACTCATTTACTCTGCTTGAAAGGGAGCTCTGATTATCATTCTTCAAAAGATAGGCGCAACAAAAATTATAAATAGCTTAATGTATTACACATTTTCATTTTTCCTTCATTCAAAGGGTTAAAAGCAAACTGACCAAAAGGAAGTAGAAACTGTACTTTTGTTCCTTTACACAACACAGTCGTCAGTCACCTTTTTTTTCCTGACGACAGAAAATAAATCAAGATGACTCTATGCCTAACTAAAAAGAAAGTTTGACAAATAAAATAGCTCTTCCATCTTTACTATTTAAAAGGGTTCAAAAGTGAGATGAATTATGAAAGAGCCAATGAGTAGTATCCTGAATTGACATGCAGCTGTCATCAAGATACACATTTTACTACTCCTTTGCTGTCTTTTATGACAAACATAAAAAATGAAAAGTATTATTTTTATAAAAGTATACGAAGATGTCATCGTATTGTTATTTTGATTAACAATTCTTTATAAGTTTTAATATCTTACTGTAATTGAATAGTGGCAACTAAAAGAAGGATTCATAATTGTAATTGGATTCATTTGATATAGTATCAGCGTTTTTCAGATGAACCCCGTCACCCAAGATGTGGTCCCTAAGGGCACTGTAATACCAAAGGGATACCGCTTATGGACGCTCAGAGTTTATAGCAAGGATCTACTGCGTAAATTCTTCCAGCATGTGTTTATATTTGTTCAGTCTGAGTCTTCATCAAATAAGATCTCATTTGTTTGTGCGGTTTGTCGTTTCCTTTTTTTTTTCCTCTTTATCCATCACTTGTTGTAAGCCATCTCAATCTTGTGCAAAGTACTATAAATGCAAAGAATTCTAAAGTTACTTAGCCTGTAGAGACGCGCGCGTCATAAATATGCGCCACTCCTTGAAAGACGCGCGCGATTAAAAACGAAACGCGGGGATGCAGTCACAATGACATTTCTTTCCATTTAAAGGGAAAATTGTTCTTTACCATATTTCATGTCACTTGAACAAAGCTTAAAGAGAGCGCTAGGATCATTTACGGATCAGACGAGTAAAAAGCCTAGAAATTACGAAAGAGAGGATAATGAAGTGATTAATGTTGAACGACAAGCAACAACAGACAGCAAAAGAAATACAACCGTACGTAATGGAGATCCCAGTAAAGTGAGACGTCAAGAGGAAGAAAGGTATGCATTTATGCTTACAAAAATGTTGAAAGATATATAAATATGTCCATAGTATAACTGTTGTCATTGTGTCTGATTTAGAAGATGAAGATGACACAGAATCTAAAGGTTATTAAATATAGTGTAGCTCTTTGTTTCGTTTAACTCACACTATTTTATATACATGATAGATGCTAGCATAAAAGAAGGTTGCTTATATATACATTAATTTCAAAGGATATATTTCCTGTACTTACACTATTTTATGAATAGAAGGGACTGAGCTTGAAAGAGCAAATGATCAGGTACCTGAAAACACGACCACGGGAAGGAATGAATCCGATCAGCCCAAGAAGAATGGATCGAAAGGAAAGGGAGAAACGATATATATAACCATCAACGATGATTCAGGCAGTGAACACAGCGATGTAGAACATAATACAGATACAATTGATGCTAAAGTGAAAGAAGAAGACAATAATAATCATGTATCTGAAAATACAACAGATGCATCTAATGAGATAAAAGACAGAGTCAACGAAGAGAATGCTATCGAGTCTACTGAAAAGAGTAAACAAGATGAAAAAAGCACGAATGTACCTGCGAACGTCCCAGGAAAAAGTGATATTGAAGCAATGGATGTTGATGAAAATATTACACCTATAAAACCATTTGGACAAAGGAGAAAAAAGCAAGATGAAAGTGACGATGACTTTACCCAATTCGACAATAATAGCAGTAAGATAATGGCAGAAAATTTATTTTTATATACACATCTAAACTTTTCTTATACTAGCTAATGTGCCTCCACCCATTACACGACCAAAAAGAAAACCTGCTCCAAAACCTTTACCAGTGACAACTGTGATCAAGAAATCAAAAAGGCCCAATTCGCCACGAGGAAAAGCGTCTTTTGAAAATATCAGTAAAAGAAGATTGCTGAAAACTGGATTTGTATATGACACTGTCATGTCCTATCATGCGACACCAGATCCAATCGAAATACATCCAGAAGACCCTAGAAGGATCTTCAAGATTTATTCAATTATGGAAAAACATGGTCTATTAGCAGAATGTAAACGAATTAAAAGTAGAAAGGCGACCAAGGAAGAGATTATTGCGATCCATAGCATTACACATTATAGAAAGATGAGAGCGACAACAAGTAAGTGTCTTGTTTCTATTACACTTATATGTACCAACATGTTTTTTTTTTTTGTAGAATTCAACAAAAGATCACAGTATATTGACCTCGAACACGTTTATGATTCTGTATATCTTAATAGCAGCTCCTTTGAGTCTGCTTTATATGCAGCTGGGAGCTTAATTGAACTACTGGAAGCCCTTGTGAAAGATGAAATTCGAAATGCATTCGCCATCATACGTCCTCCAGGGCACCACGCTGAACATGACGCTCCCATGGGCTTTTGTCTTTTTAACAATGTAGCTGTTGCTATCCATCACTGTATGAAAAAATTGGATGTCAAGAAGACGGTCATTGTGGATTGGTAATATGAATACAGATCAAAAAAGCATCAATCTAATACCTTGTTAGGGATGTGCACTTTGGCAATGGAACTCAAAACATATTTTCAAAAGATCCTAATGTGCTGTATATATCCCTGCATAGATACGAAGATAAAACCTTTTATCCATCCAGCAGAAAAGGTGCGGCGGACTATACTGGGCATGGCAAGGGCAAGGGCACAACTGTAAACATCCCATGGCCCTGTAGTGGTATGACGGATGCAGATTATCTTTATGCTTTTCGGGAAATCGTTATACCTATTTCTATGGAATTTAATCCTGATTTACTAGTTGGTAAATATATGAAGTATATTCACACATACAATGATGTCTTGTTAAGCACATAGTTTAGTTTCTGCTGGCTTTGATGCAGCCATAGATGACCCTATTGGGCAATGTAAGGTGACTCCGGTTGGATATGCACATATGGTACACATGTTAAAATCTGTTAATAATGGCAAAATGGCGATTGCTCTTGAAGGCGGATACAACCTTAATTCTACAGCTATGTCTGCTTTGGCATGTATGAATGTCTTACTGGGTGATGCCCCTCCACCTATCACGAGCAACCTTACTCCCAAGAAAGAATGCATAGAGACGATTGAGCAAGTCAGAGAAATACAAAAGGAATTTTGGACATGCTTGTAGATAATTAGAAGAATCCGTAGGGATAACTTTTATTTTGTAACGATGTAAATAAAACGCAATCATGGTTTCTTTCCAAAGAAACTAAGAAGGCTGGATTGACCCATCTTCTTTGATGCAGGTGGTTTATTGGTTGTAGGTGCTGACTTCGCTGACTTTGTTGGCTTTGGTGTCTTCTTTTTTGTTACTTCTTCCTGTGGAGCATCAACTGTTTCCCATTCCCATACTTCTTCAGTCACTATAATACAAGGAATATTAATCATTGCTTATGTATATAATAGATGCCTTTCATACCTAAAAGACCACGAGCATTGGTTGTTGTCTTCTTTTTGAGCACCTTTCTTCTTATCTTTCCTGGTTCAGCAGGTATTGCTTCTTCATCTTCGTGCTCTTCTTCTGCTTTTTCTTTATTATCCTCATCTGCCTCAAACATAACAACATCTTCTTCATCTTGTTGTTGTTGTTGCTCTTGCTCTTGTTGTTGTGGCTCTTCTTCTTGATCATCATCTGAGAATATATCTTCTACTTTGAGACTTGTCTTTGCCATACGTTTTTCTAAATCAGCTAAGTTGGTTCATATTTAAGCTTGTGTCCTGTGTTTCGATATCAGTAATCACTCACCTTCCTCACTTCCGGTCTTCTTGGGAGGAGTTGTCTTTACTTGCTTCTCATTCTTTTTAGATTTGCTGCTACCTGTTGCTTTTGTGGTAGTGTTTTTCGATGTCTTTTCTATTGCTACCTTTTTCAAAGGTGAAGAAGGAGCAGCAGAAGAATCTGGAGGAAAGATAGCTTTTCTTTTGGTTGCACTGTGTGTTGCTATCACTGGTTGCTTACTAAGTGGTACATTTGTTTTTGCTGGAGGAGGAGGCGGTTGTAAGTCTTTGGCAGCTGGTTTATTGTATTTGACGGGATATTTCAATATACCGCACTTGACACGATCTTCCAGAGAAAGCTTGGGTATGTCTTTATTAGCAATATAAAGCATAGAAAGGTTGTCAAGAGAATAGGAAGAGATACTATAGATGTACATGTTGGTGATCTTTTTAAACTTCTTCTTGATTTCTAAAGAAAGAAAAGGTTTACGTTTTCTCCTTGTATACGCTTGTTCGATTTTGAATATTTACCCTCCAGATCTTCCTCTTTTACTAGTTGAATACACATGTCATTATTGAGTGATTGACCCATGATGCAGTATATGACGTGAAGGTTATTATTGGATTTTGAATATTCTTGCAAAGCTCTCGTTGTGAATCAAGTTAGAGGCACTGTCTGTTGTGGATAGATCTGACGAACTTACTGTTTGGCATTCTGAACATGAATACCTAGTGATCTAGCAAGTAACTTATATGTAACCTATGAAAAAGTATATTGAACAAAAAACCCCCCTCTTTTCTATTTTCAAGTACATACTGGCTTATTCTCTTGATTGACTGCGATATCCAAGAATTCTTTATAATCTGTCATTGCTGTGCTTCAGAGTAAGAAAAGGGAAATCAAGAAAAAAAAAGCCCCGTGTTACGCGTTAAAATAATTTTTGAAAGTGCGCGTACGCGTGTCTTTCTTTAAATTTTGTATGTGCGCGCATAACAAGCATTATGAATTATGGATCAGTACATTATATTCTTAATTATCACGGGGATTGACTATATGAGCCTACTATGGCAGCGTGCAGTGTTGCCTTTGATGAGAGCAATGATTTTGAAGTTGTCATAAGAACTCCTCTTATCGGTCATGATGCGTCTTTTTCATTTTATATAAAATTGAGAACTAAAGGAAACCCCAAGAGAAGCAAGAAGGTCAAAAACACTAGCGCACTTTATATGCATATCCCTAAAAGGACGCGCCAAGGTCTATACATCAGTGTGACGATGTTTATTTTTTGAACTTACACTTCTGGAGCGCGACTTTGGTTTTTACACACACATACACCAGGCTGCTCAACTTTGCATTTCAAAAACATTGTATATTACATTTGATACTAATTCTAATGACGATTATTACCACTTCTACTACTTTCACCAGCTGGGGAAGGTGTGCTTAGCATAATTTCAACAGCTCGATTCAAGTCATTATGCGCTGATGATAGCGCTCTTGTAATTGTTTCTCTTGGATGATCAGGGAACATTGTCATGAGAATTCTGGTATATTCTGGAGAAGGTGGTTCCAGATCAGAGCCTACTACATCTCTACCTGTAATTGTATCTAGATACTCCTAAAGGAAAAATCATATATTAACTTCCGAAGACACAAGCCAAGACAAACTTTACCCTAACAGAAGAGGAGCCTTCAGCAGCAAGTGAAGACCTTGCACTTGCTATTGTTTCATTTGTATTTGTAGTTGTATTGTTTCTTCTATTGATCAACCCATTAGCTAAAATGTTATCTACAGAGCTAAGACTGGTGATAATAGGGCGCTGGATTGGCACTGTAGCAGAAGATCGAGGATTTGGTGAAGATGTAAAGAATGGCAAGATGAATCGACTTGCTAAAAACTGTACGCCTTTTGGGAACCTCCATTGTTTGATATTTGCAACATCTGTTCTATAAATTGCACTAGATAATAATCCACATATTGACGGCACTAGTGTCTGTAATAGCCTTGAACATGCCAATTGAGCTGCCAAGACATATAAAAATAGTTTATCGGTCATAACAATTCCAAATATTCTGAATCTATACGTCACTGGGATCACTCGATAATACTGATACAAGATGGCAAATGTGATAGCATAGCTGCATATATATACATAAGCTTTCTCTCTCTTAAGTTATCAACATATCCACTTACGGTCCACTAGGTATACTCTTCAATCCGATTCTCCCTCCTACTATCAACATGACTACCTCTAATATCGTCGACATAATGGTTGTAATAAATAAAAAAGCCTTTGTTTTTGAAATAAGAGATTATGCAGTGTTGTTAATATACTATAGTTACCGTATATTTTGATGTTCCATATTGTCTTTCTATTATGCGCATAGAATACAAGATAATTGAGCCAAAAAGGAAATCCCCTGAACTGCTAAATGCAATATGCGATAGAAACAGTCTTGAAAACTAGTAAAATGATTAGAAAACGTTTCTTTAATTAATAAAAAGACATTATGTACTTGATGATGAACTGTTATATGTGGTGTGAGTTGCAGATGAAAGTGTTGCTTTAAGCCAAAAATAGAAGCCAAAACAGATACTGTTCCAATAAATAGAATTAAGCATTTTGTTGCAGGCACATTATAAAAGCCTAAACATGAGACTGGATTAGCAATCCATTGCTCCCCTATCTGTCCATCATTAGACAGAGAGAGTTACCTGAAGGCCCCACAGATTGCATAGCCATTTAGAAAAAGGAAAGAAAAAAGCCAGAAAGTCCGACATCTCTTTTCTAAAGAAAAACTATGCACACAGCCTTATCGTATTTTCTCAATCTTATCAAATCATTCAAATGGATAAAGACACCTTGTAGAAACGCATTCTCCATAAGTTTCTAGTACATGACCAATATCTATTATTATACTTTGCTGCATTCCTCCAATGGCTGCTTAATTCTTTGCCAGTGTAAATATTATAGATAAAGCTATCCAAGTTAAATTTATCAGTACTTGGCAGGATTTTTTGATATGCTTTCTACTAAAGAGCATCAGTTAAACCTTTGCTCATTAGTATACACTGCGATTTTACATGCCAAATTCAGTATTGATTGTATTATTACTATGACAATTGCCCTTGACTTAACAAGATTATGCGCTCTATTATTAATAGCAAATCCTTTGATAAATATATCAGCATGGATAAACACTAAATGTTTGAGCTAGCTGATGAGAGCTATCTTGATAGGTATAATGTTTAGATTTGGATTGTAAACATGAACAGTAACTATCTCGGGGAAATCAAAATAGTAACATTCATTCATTTGGCATTAGCTCCATTACATATAGCTCGATTAAAACAGTAGAGAGCCCATTGATAACATTTACTATAAGTTGAAAGAAGATTAAGCGAGAATATGGCCCAAATGTATCTTAAGAGATATGTGATCTATGTAGTACATTTTAAACAAGAACAGCATAAAATAAATCATGTGGTTATCACACGCTTTTTTACCTTGACTTGGTATTAAGCAACACATTTTGTCATAAACTTATTTTAACAAGTTGTATTTTTGAAGCGAAAACATAAAGTCTTTCATTCTCTTCCAAAAGTATTTAAGACAAGCATTTTTAAATTATAAAAATGAACAAAATACAATAAATGATTTAATAATAAAAAACCGCCTATAGTTTTTTTTTTTTTGCTTTCTTATATATGCTTTAGACAGAAAGATGATCATTATAAAGTAAACATAATACAATATATGAAAGCCATGGGATTTCTTTAAGAATTTGCTTCATATGAAAAAAGTCGATATACAAATTCTAACCATTACATTAGCTAAAGTATATATGTCTAGAATTCATCAACATTGTAGAATAATGGTACCGAAAGATATGACATCCAAACTCAATCTTACACAATATGGAGTTTTTTATGAAGAACATTCATGCGCAAAAGAAAGGAGCAATTTATTTGTCTTGAAGTTTACGCGCTTCTCTAACACTAACTGTAATTTGCTTTTGTAGAACCTCTTTCTTGCTTAATTCCACTTATTGAAGAAACCTCATTTGTCTTTGTACATCTAGTATCTCGGCTCTCTAGTTGAAAATAGTGTCGACAACAGCAGGAGAGCAGCAAAGCTGTATCTGCCATATGAGGCTCCAGTTCGTTATCTTGTGCATATACTTTGATAGTCTTTTAGAAAATCCTAATAAATGACATTTAAAGACTTTCCTGGAACATAAGCCCTCTTAAGCATCCATTATATTTTAATTCGAGGCAGAATAGGTTCATAATACATTCCCTTAAACAAAGCAATCTATGTAGAGCATATTATATAATGTTTATATTGAATATTACTGGTATCTTTTCTTTGCTTTTCTATAGCAAGCTCTTGTTTAAATATCCCTTTTTCAGGATAAAATTGGATATAATATTTTAAAAGCTGCTTTCCATTGCTAGCTTTTGCTTTAATTGTGCGTTTATCGTATACAACAAATGTATAGTTTAGTTTGCACTACGTTTTGTTATTCACGCCATGCGTTTAGTTTATGCAGTTTCTTTTTTATTTTTCGCTTACTTTGTCTGTTGCGTTCATTCACGTTTGCTACGTGAACTTAGAAAGCAAAAGCACTGCATGCTCTCTAGTTAACACGGTTGTTGTAAGCAAAACAAGAAATTGATATGCTAATTTATTATACTCTACTATCATCTCTCGCTGTTTAAAAGAAAATGACGCGTAATTGAAGAGGTTTAGTACTATGTACTTCATTTACTGCAGTAAAGCAAAAAATATAAAGTGATAAGCAAAGTTTTGCAGAGTCTGAATTATCCATTCGCAAAGCAGTAGCTGTGATAGATATGTCTTGTGATCTTCAAGAACACATAGCTATAATTGAGCAACATACTCGTATTTTAGCCTTTGCATAAGGATATATTTGCTCATATTTATGAATGCAAGTATAAAAAGCTTTAGAGATTCAAAAAACATGCGTACTTTTTGAGAGCAAGTTATAATTTACTTGTTTGCCTTTATGAAGCAATAGTTTGATTGAAATATACCTGAAGTTCTTGGTAAAATTGGAAATAAAACAAGCACAGTCGCTACTTGTAGTTAAATCTGGACTCGACAGTAATAAGTTCAAGATGAAGAGTACTCTATCTGAAACGTTTATGATACACTCGGAAACACTAGGTTATTAAGCCTTCTGATACATGTATATTACATAAGCCATCATTCTACCGTTTATAAAAAAAAAAGAGCCCTTTTGGTCTACTTTCTTTTCAGAAAATTATGCTATTAGAAAGATACAAATGTCAATTTGACAATAAAAAAAGTTTACAATGGCGCCAACATGGTGCATATGAAATTTGAATAGAAAGTAACAGTTTCATCTTAAGTGTCACTCGAGTTACTGAATTGGTAAGCCTCGACAAATATATGTATTGAGACATGCTCATTTCGTCTGATTATAAGCTTGGCGTATGTATAAAAAACCAAATATAAATAAACAAGCAGAGCCATGTCCGGTGATATCAAGGGAGGGAAATGGTAAAACTCTGGGTTTCTTGTACCTCCTGACAGATTCTAAAATAAACATTACACAAAGTTACACCATCATGATTAAGCATGTAAACAAAAGGACTTACATGCTGTCAGCCCCTTTACTTTGTTTGAAAGCAACTTTAAACAAGCATGCAGTCAATTTCTACCATGTCAAATATTATATATACATATAAAAAGGATCTTCAATGCATAATATATCTCCTAAAATGAACGGGATTATCACGGCATTGTAAAATATCCTTGTGGATACAATATAGAAATAATGAAAAAAAAAAAAAGTGTGTAACCTTTAAAAAAAGGAAAGACCAAACTGGTGGACTGTGCCCCCATGATGTTTTCTTCATTTCCAAAAAAAAAAAAAAATTAACTGATATCCTGTCAGTATCCTTGAATGTATCGCTCAAGTTTCAGACTATCATGATATAATAATGGTTAGATGACGCGCTTGCCGTTTTTATACAATGTACAAATATGTACATGTATGTAATATAGAATTGAGTGACAAACAAAAAGAGAAACAGTGCACAAGCTATCAAACTGTGTGAACAAACTAGTCTATAAACAGGTTATTATCTCGATGTCACGATGGATGCCATGTATTGTTCGAGATAAACATATATATCTTCCATTGCGTAAAGTAACTTTTTTGATAGATAATAAAATCTATTATAAACAATCTACATGTACTTGTGGTAATCTTTTAAGAAAGCGAGACTTAATTAGTAAAGAATTCTATAAATACATAAACCTCCTTGTAAACTCCTGAATGTTGTATTGGCCATTTCCTCTCTCTCTTTTTTTTATATATTCTGCAAAACGTTAAACGCCCGACGAGCCCAAATAAAAAACAGTAAACTCTAACCGACCCAAGAGATTACTGAGCTACCGTAGCAATGATAGTGTCGCGTGTAATGTATGAATAAAAGGATGGTTACTTTATAATCATGGAGATACACATGTGTAAGATGAATGATTTCATCATTAGAATATGTGTGGTGGCTATGGCAACCCCTTTTAATTGTGTCAATTGGTATTATATTTAACTCCGTCATTTCCAAACTTACGACATTTTATTTGTTCCCGAGCTTTTTGTGATAAGTTTTTTTCTTTCTTCCTTTTATCATTTCTTTATCCCTTTTCTCTTTCTCTTTCTCTCTCTCATACTTCTCTGTCTGCGCGCATAATATATGCTTCACCTTGTGAATCAAAGGTTTGATATAGTTACACCTGAAAGATCGAGACCATCTAGTCCATCGTTATCGCCCGCCGTTGTGACTCATACAGTAGCCACAAGTCAACCACAGAGACGTTCATGGGAAGCATCTTCAGTAGACTTGAATGAATTATCTAGACTATTACAACAAAATCCAAGGCCCAGGCCAAGATCACAACTATTCCAATCATCAAAACCCCCTTCACCGACATTATCAACCAACTCAGCCGAACCTACCTTTTGCTCAAACACATCAAAAAATGCGGTTGTACCGATATTATCACAGCAGCAAAGAAGACCCAGTCTGATTCATAGACCCTCTAGTACATGTTCAACTCCTTCACAATTTGTATTTAAAAAGCCAGAATATGATGAAAAATACCATCAAACACACTTTCACAGACCATGCAGTCAAGAACGAAGTAAAGATCCCTTTTTAGCTTGGTCTGATCTTAAAAGATTTTTTGTACAACAACAACAGCCTACTTCACCTACTGGTTCCTCGACACATTCTCATGAATCAGAAACATTTGCTAATCAATTCAGACAAGATATTAGTGGAAGATATGGCACTTGGGGTAAGAAAAAAAACAAAGAAAAAAAAATAGACACATCATATGGCTTACTATATGTATATATTAGGCAAATATATTGGCAAAGGAGCAGGTGGCTCAGTTAGACTGATAAGACGTTCATCGGATCAAAAGACATTCGCGGTCAAACAGTTTCGAAAAAGATTACCTCATGAATCAGAAAAGGACTACATCAAGAAAGTAACAGCTGAATTCTGTATTGGTTCAACACTACATCATCCCAATGTCATCGAAACACTCGATATAATACAAGAAGGACCTAATTTTTATGAAATTATGGAATATGCACCTAATGACTTATTTAACATTGTCATGAGCGGTATGATGTCTAGAGAGGAAATCGCTTGTTGTTGGCGTCAATTACTGAATGGTGTTGATTATTTACAATCAATGGGAATTGCACACAGAGATATCAAGCTAGATAATCTCGTATTAGATCACATGGGCATACTAAAGATTATCGATTTTGGATGCTCAACTGTTTATAAATATCCTTTTGAATCCAATATGACATTAACCAAAGGTAAGCGAAAAAAAAATAGCACATATTCTAATATCTAACTTTCTCCTTTTAGGCATATTTGGCTCAGACCCTTATATCGCTCCTGAGCAATATACCCAGCCTACGTATGACCCCCGCTTATCAGATATATGGTCTTGTGGCATTGTATACATCTGTATGATTATTAGACGATTCCCTTGGAGAGTGCCACGCCAAACAGATCCTTCATTTCGTGCATTTGCCACCAATCACAACCAACAACAATTTAGACTTTTAAAATTACTACCTCGCGAAGCAAGGCCTGTCATGGCCGGCATATTAGAAATCGACCCGAACAAACGACTTAATCTTCAAGCTGTCTTGGCTGATAATTGGGTGAAAGAAATTGATGTCTGTCAAGTTCACGAACCAGGCAAACATCACGTCCACCATGTCCTCGTTTCTTCGCCTCCTAATCTAAATAGAGATAATCTGGTCGTCATCACACCTGAACCACCTGGTGTCGTGGCTGAAAAAGAAAAGCGAAAGAGACAACAGAGTAGTAGACCTGCTTCACCTATACCAAAATAGCTTTTCTCTTGTACACACACAAAAAAGAACCCCCATTTCAACTGTTGTATTGAGCAAGAAATAAAACACACACGCACGCACACAAGCGAAAGAGAGCGATTATTTATGCATAATATATAAACTGAGGCCCCTCTATATTGGACATATACCTTTATACCCTTGAGGAGCCTCTCTCATATATAATCGATCCTTGCGTTTATTTATATTGATACAAGCATCTCTTTTTGTTAAACATCCAAATACCCACTTTCTAGTTTTTCTCCTTCTTTTCTTGGCACAGAACATATGCTCTTTTCAAGGTCTTTTTTTTTTTTCTTGGCGTGGCACCCATACGCACATATATACAAAAGCACTTCTTTACATTAGAGTGCTCCGAATCAACGCACAGACGTAATCTCCCCAAAAGAGGCAAGCATCTGCTGTGATTATACTAAATGTGTCTCCACTTAAATACAGTAGACTCTCGATTACGGAATACCTATGGGGAGCACAAACGACATTCCATAATCAAGAATATTCCGTAATAAAGCTCATACGTCGACAATTCAGGTGAACATCGCAGAAAGTTAAAAGCGGTGGCTGTGAAGTCCTTCGAAAATGGTATTCCGTAATCGAGAGTCTACTGCGCATATTTCTGTTCAACGTGTCAAAAAAAAAAAAAAAACAAAACAAAACAAAAAAAAAGAGTATAACTTGTAATAACCGAAAGACCAGCACCACATTCACCAGAATATATACCAGAAAATAGGTCAAATAATGTAAAAACGAATCTATCATAAGTGATCTTTTTTGATCAACTGACCACTTAAAAGATTTCTTTTTATTTCTTCTTGAAAAGAAATAAGCTAAGACGGCAACTTTATAAAACCATGCTTAGCGTGGCACCATACATCCAAAAGCTTTGATGGGTAATATCATAGGTAATGGGTAGAGATAGTGTTCCTAGTATTAGTTTAACTTCTGGTGTATCTTCTGGTGCATGTAGTGTTTCCCTAATCGAAAATGTCACGTTCAAATATCAGGTTGTTGTCTGAGAGGAGCAAGCAATAAACTTTTAAAAATGTATACGGTTGAACGCTCTACCATTAAGCTTATTCATGTGGTAAAAACGGAAACTGATAGGTAAGAAACAATGAGGTGAATCACATAAAATTTTACAAACATATAATTTTTAGTAGCTTTGCACTCGTTCTACATTTTACCATATTTATTGTCTTTAAAAAAAGGTTGTGTGTCCAAGATTAGAAGGAGTAACAATCAACCCAAGTTTAATAGAAAATCATCCTGTTATATACGTAAGTTTTTTTTATAGCCTGTATTAATGGAAGTATATTAACGCGCATAATCAACACACTTATTAGAGTTCCTTTCATCCATAATTTTTAGGAATTGGAAAGGTGCGGGAATTGAATTAAAAATGCGCGAAAATATTTGAAACAGCGCGAATTGGTGCCATGAGCACTGTTTATAAATAAAACGTGTGCCTATAAATAAAAAAAAATCTGCCCCTGCAACGCTTTTCTTTTCTTTTCTCTATAAACATATAAAAAATGGAAAAGCTCAAGGAGGTAAGAAAAAACAAGTTTTGCTTTATAGACAATTATTGAGCAACCCTATACATAAAAGAAAATTGCTTCCCTTCGTAATGAAGCCGATACTGCTAATGCCAGAGCTGATGAATTAGAAGCTCAAATCAAGCAACTGACAAGCGAACAAATTGCCAAACATCACGAACTCTCTTCTCTTCAAAACCGCGTTAAATCTTTGGAAGAACAATTGGAAAATGTGGAGGATAAATTCAAAAAGACATCAGAAGAGTAAGTTAAACAAAGGGAGGTTATTGCGTATATGCTCACCTATCTGTTCACAGGTTCAGAGAGGCTGACCTGAAAGTAGAAGAAGCAGAAAGAAAGATTACGAAGCTTGAAAGTGAATTACAAGAAAAGGAAGAGAAATATGAAGAGCTCTTGGAGAAGTACAATGCTTCAAAGGCTGAATTAGACGAATTAGCTCGTCAGTTTGAAGATCTGTAATAATTTTATTATCATCTTTTTTTATTCATTCATCATTCTTTCCCTTGATATACTTTCTGAGTGAATCTATTTTTTTTATTCATCAATAAAACATATCCTTCTTTTTCTTATTTGTTTACCTGAAACATTCTCATCACTCGATGTGTTTTCTTTATACGGCCTCTTTGTAGCGGCCGTTCCTCTGGCATCTTCTTTTCTTGCTCCTTTTTCATCATGTCCAGTCCTAACGCTTTCTTACGGTAGGGCTCATAAGCAAACATTCTTGATTTTATCGCTGCACGCCCTTTTAGACGTGCGTCACCTTTCTGATAATATTGTCATTATTTGCCCCCATTTTTTGTTTCTTTTGTTTACCTTTATTTTTTCTACTTTATTTACATACAAGCTCATACCGTCATGCTTTTTCCAGTCCCGTGATTTTATTCTATGTCGAATAGAGCCTGTATAACTTTGTAGCCTTGGCAGCACTCGCACAGTGACCTTTAGGTCATGATCGGGTATTAAGGTGTCTTGGCGTATCCATTTCTTTCCAGATAATGCTAATTTCTTGGCTGCTTCAGTTGCTTCTCTTGGTTTACCTGCTATAGCAAGAGCAAATGGGTCATTGGGATCAATCTCCGGCTCCTTATACTGTGGCTCGTACTTTCCGCTATGAATGACCACTGTTTACTGTGTTAACCACATTATTTGAATGAAGGGAAAGAGACTTACTAGCTACGATATCCGAATCGTCTGTATAAATGTCCGTTCCCCAGATTGCTCTCTTCTTCACCTGCACGTTCTCAAATGTCAAATACCTTGCCGGAACACGAATTTCCATGATACCATTCAAACAATTTTCTAAATTTGGCAGCAGACGATGAGGGGAATACACCTGGTACCCAAGCAATTTTTCCTCCATGCCCTCCAATGCTTTCCAAACTTGATCATTTTTTACAATAAGTTTCGGTTTTGGTAATGGTTCCTGCTGCACAAGAGTACCCGCGCTCATGCTCTTATTACGTCGAATCATCATGGCTTGATCAATCATATTTGAAAAAGCGTTGCCTACAGCTGCTATGGAACTGTTTCGACGTGCTGTATTATGGCTACTGTTATTGCTATTATTGTTGCTGTTTGTCACACTGGCAACTGCTGCAGCTAGCTTCTGCGTGTCTTCTTGGCTAAACGATCCTCGATGGAAGCCACTTGAGTTTAAAAAGCTGCTGATATTGGCTGTAATGGCTGCCAGATTGCCGATTGCGGCAGCTGTGTTGCTGTTACTGCTGCTATTACTATTGTTATTACTGCTATTATTGTTATTGTAAATAGAGGATGATTGGGTACTGTTATTATTGGCTGCTCGTGCACTCGCAGCGACAACTGCCAGGGCATTGCCAAGTATCTCCGAAGGTGTTACTTCTGTCGATTTTTTTCTTTCCTGCCCTGTGTGAGTCGACCTAGATGATGAAGATGATAGCTGTTCAATCACGCCCGCGTTGCTCAATCGACGTAAAGCTGCGCTGATATTGGGCAAATTATTCAGTGCTAGGCTCGTCGCATGAGATAAGGATGGACTAAAAGACGTGGATGGTCTAAGGGGTTCTGTAGGCTTATTCTCGTCAGGTGTCTCTTTACTCTTCGTCACAGATGATGCATCCTTGTCAGCTTCTGTGACTGAAATCGTAGGAGGAGTTTTTTGTTCGTTGCTGGTCGTCGCTGCTGTCGTTGTCTCGCTTGGTTTTTCTACTAGTGTCTTTTCTATCGCCGGATCTGGTGATAATTTAGTCTCTGCAGGAACAGAAGTGAGGGCAAATAATAATTGCTCACTTGTAATCGCTGTATCATCACTACTATTTGGTTGAGTTTGGCCTACAGTTTATATAATCAAAAAGGAGTCGCTTTTTTTAAAAAAGGTGTGATTTACTCGGAGATGCTGTGACGGCTCTTGCAGGATCATCTGACTCAATATTCTCTTTTACTTCTACCATTTCGTTCAGTCAATCAATCAGTTCAACTTCTCTTTCTCTTTCTTTTTTTTTTTCCTCTCTGAGGAGAAAAAGATACACCTGCTGTATAAACAAGAGCTTTCCTCTTCCTCCTCCCTCTTTTTCTTTGCCTCTTTTTTTTTGTTATTCTTACCTAATGTGTCAGTATTATCTACCATAAGGGATTTAGTTCACAATGCAGAAATGAACAAGAAGCAAAGCTTTTACCTGCGACAATATCATCAGCCTGTACTGGTTTTTTTTCTTCTGTTTCGTCCAGTTTTTGTTTTTTAAGTGCCTCAAGTTGCTCATCTTGTTCTGTCGCACGCTTTATTCCACCTTCGTTGTCGCTCATCATAAAGTGAAACTGTATTCAAAATGGTTTTCTTTTTCTTTAGATCGGCAAAGATAGGATATAAATGCTAAAAGTAGAAGAAATATGAGAAGAAAAAGGAATGTAAAGCGATATATTCCTGCTATTGCTTGAATCTCTATGCGGTGTGACTTTATATTTTACAAGTCCACTTGTTCCTGTACTGCTGTTATAGTGCCGCGCGCCCCGTTTCACTTTTTTGAGGTCATGCTTTCTTTCTCACTGGACGTTCCATTTTTTATACACTCATAGATAAACCGATATTTTAAGGCCAATTCGATACATTAGCTTGATCAATGTTAGGCACTCTACTAGAACGTAAGAAATAAAGCATGATTATACCAACTATTTCTACACGTTGATGTTTTGGTTATTAACTAAGTGATTCTGAGAATAAAAAGGGTGTCCTGTGGGCATTTTCATTGTGCTAAACCCCTTTATAATAATGCAGACAAAGACAGGAGAGCCTATTCATCTACATGCCTTTTTCACTCAATACTCAAAACTGGGATCTGCCTGATAAATCCGTCTCAATTTATAATGAAAGGTATCAAACTTATTTAGTTTTAAATAGTAAGACATCCTATTCCATCATTTTCTTATGCTTCTGAGCCAAAGTCTTCAATTAAAGCTTGTATAGCCAATACTTACAAACCTAAAAAATTGGAGTTTTCTTGAAATCTAATCAGTTCCGCTTCTACCATTGTTTACTCTATGTCATAAAAAGGCCGCATGTTATAATGACTGTAGTCTAATTAATACTAAGTGATACAACTACCAACAAAGCATTAAGACAACCTTGTTTACAGATAACTAAATAATTACTCATTGACTGACTACATTTGATATAACAAGGTCAAGCATGTCTTGTGCTAATTAATTCATGTAAAATGTATTTATCAATAAAAGACGAAATCTGTATTCTATACACCATTTTCAGAAATTATTCGCACATAATTTAAAATCAACAGCAATTACACTTCAGTTAGTTATCAATCCTTTCTTTATTATTAAAAAGGCAATGAATTCTGTCTTTTTGAAGGAAGAGAAGATAAATGTGGTCAACGCTGATAAATAACATGTAACTGAAAAAGTTGTTAGAGACTTTGTTTAAATAGTCTGATCTTGACTTCTTTTTCTTTGGACCAAAAAGTAAGACAGCCATTCCCCAGCTAGTCCTAAGGTATGTTATATTCTTTATTCTTGCAAGAAACTGACATGTAGTATAGATTGTCCATCGAAACTAACCCGGTGTTGGCTAGGGATAGTTTGGTTCTTACTAAATTTTGGGCTCAGACACTCATTCAACTCTTGCCACTCCTTTGGCCGCTCCTTCCTCTTGTCTCTTGCTTGCTCTCTTTTTCTTTCTTTCCTTGCTCTTTTCGAGCTGATTATCGCCAGCCCAAACCAGGATACGCTTCGGATAAGATATTAATAACCTCTTTATAATTTTACTAATGATTCTTGTCTCTGTTTTTCTCTTATAAATACTCTTTTTATAATGCAAGTATTTAATATCAATGTAAACAACTGATTTACTAATCGTTTCTTTTATATCTCATTCTTTTGCTTCTTGTGGACTCTCTTTTATCATTATTTTATTTTTTGTTGTCTGAAATTATCATTTTTTTATCAGTGTGCGAATAATATGTGAATAGAGTGTACTCAATATACTTTTCATTGGACAAGCATGTCTTTTTTAAGTGTGTGTAGCCCAAAAGCATTGGTGATTGTATTGTGGCTTATACTTCTCGAATAAACTGTCACGAGTTCTTTTTTTATCTCTAAATCAGGTTCCAAAAAAAAAAGGCTTTCTCTTTTTCATATATTGACATATACCTTTTTTTTTTTCTGTTTTTCTGTTTAAAAAATGCAATCAGACGAAGTCATCTGGCAGGTTATTAACCACCAATTCTGTTCGTATAAAGTCAAGTAGGTATTTTTAAAGATCGGTACGGGATCAAAAAGATGTACTAACAAAAACCTGCTAGAACACCTACTACGAACTTTTGTCGTAATCAATACAATGTCACTGGTCTCTGTAATCGACAGTCTTGTCCTTTAGCAAATAGTAGATATGCAACAGTAAGAGAAGAGAAGGGTATAGTTTATTTATACATGAAGACACCTGAACGAGCGCATTCACCTGCGAAAATGTGGGAAAGAAAGAAGCTCTCTAAAAATTATGCTCAAGCTTTGAGTCAGGTAAGAAGAGTCCAATAGAGAATAATAAACAGTGAGCTGACGAGTTACATTAGATTGATAAGGAGCTGCAATATTGGCCAAACTTCTTATCACACAAATGCAAGCAACGTCTGACCAAGATCACCCAATATCTTATTCGTATGCGTAAACTGAAACTGAAAGAAAAGTAAGTATATATATACACACATTTCTATGCTTAATGACTAATCTGCCTATTAGTGATCGACCTCAACTTATCGGTATCAAAAAGAAATTGGAACGTCGTGAAGCAAATCGTGAACGCAAAGCAGAGGCAGCTGCACGAATAGAAAAATCTATCGAGAAAGAATTGATTGACCGACTAAAGAGTAAAGCTTACGGTGATGCTCCATTAAATGTCAATGAAGAAATCTGGCAAAAGATATTGGATGAAGAACTTGAGGATGCAGAGGAAGATGAGTCTGATGAAGATGATGAGAATGAAGAAGAGGAAGAAGAAGAAGAAGACGAGGTATTAATGACATGTCAATCTTTTTGTTCTCTTTTTCTAATTGACCATGATAGGATGTTGAATTTGTCTCTGACTTTGATGAGTCTGATGTTGGAGATATTGAAGATATGGAAGATGGATTCGAATGGGAACAAGAACAAGAAGAAGAGAATGTTGGATATACAAACTAGATAATAAACATGTATAATAAAAAAACTAAAAAGTACATATCACACTATATCTACGCATATGGCACAATCTTCTCCCTCTCTCTTTCTATCTCTTCGTAGCAAAGTTAATGATTCACTGACCTTTCCTTAGAACAAAATAGACTGTAGTATATTCCACATTTGCAATTTAAAAAAAAAAAATGATAAAATGAACTTTATCTTTTTATTGATGTACAGTGCTCACGGCACCAATTCGCGTCAACCTAAAAATCAATTAGCGTAGTTCTTACTCAATGCATGTTTTTTATTATAATAAAGCAATCGTATAGTTGTCGAAATGGAGACGAAAGATGTGGTACGACCGATCCCTTGGTTTTCGCAGATTCTTCAGGCAGGGAAAGTAACTCGCCCACAAGTCAAGAAAAAATAGAACAATGCGCTTAGAGAGCTATAACGAGATACAGAATATAGAAACTTTGTATTTTATTGTTATTAATTTAAAACTACGAATAAAAAAGCGCGGCTCAGAGAGCATAGTACTACATCTTTCGTCTCCATTTTGGCAGCTGTACGATTGCGTTTTTTTTTTTTTTTTAAGCTTGGGGGACAAACGCAACATAATCGTCTGTCTGATATCTAGCCCAATAAGAGTAAGTAAGAAAAGATATTGGTTATACTTTAAAAATCTACTAGCGATGTCTTGCTAATTAGTAGTTATTATATTCAAGCACAAAATCCTTATACTCACAACGATTACCCGGTTTTCTGTTAGAAAGCTTGATAAAGCGCCATATTTTATTTATTAATTTTAATAAAAAGAAAATAACTTTTTATTTTAAATATACATACTTGATATCACATTTTTCGTTAAAGATTACTTGGAAATGAACTCGCTCTCAATGAAGCAATATGTTACTTGTTCGATGATTACAGGATTGAGATATGAAAATAAAGGTACTATGATGTCACTTTGTCATTATTCGATAATAAAAGGCATAAAAAAACTAACCATACAAGTCCAAAAGTCTTGCTTTAACGTTGCTTGCTATTTTTTGGTTTGTTTTATGCAGACGACTACCAACGAAATTTGCCATCTTGCTTAAATTGGCCTGAAGAACAAAATCCGACATTTTCGTTGGCTTTTCATTATTTTGTTTAACAAGTGTATTCATTTGATTCACGACTTGATCGATTATTTTCCATGATTCATTATCTTCATTATGTTGAGCAGATTCATACGCAGTTTGAAACAAAGGCACGTTTTTTGATATATCGCTCTTTAAGCTGAGGTTAATAGCAATTGTTTGCAGCAATAAAGAATCAATTTTTGGCGCAAAATTGCAGTTTAAACCATAACCATCTTGATTTGTGATGTCGCATAAAGTAAATACAGTAACAGGCATAAATCTAGTATCATTAAAGTCGTCCAAGGTTGATCTAAGATAAGCATGTGTTAACGTATGGTTGAAGGAACTTATTAACTGTCTTAAACATGAGATACTTGGAGATAGATAGTCGGATCTGGATGGAAGACAAGAGTTGAACGCTTCCTTGAAGCTTGGCACTTCCTCTGATCGCAAAAAAACTTTTGTACTATCCACAGTAAATTCGGTGGGAGCGACATCAACTTGAGGACCAACAAACACTTTTTGTAATCCGGATGTTGCCATTGTTGTGGGACAGGTAATGAGGACGTTCATTGTATGTAAGCCAATAAGCAGTTTTTTGAGAAGTTCTTTCCATCAGAGCTAACAATAACAGAACAAGATAACCCATATAGAAACATTTCGAAGAGGGCACAGAATCAATACTTGTTTCTAGATGAATATCTATAGTGGCATGTCTTGAGCAAGCTTCGCAGGTAATAGCCATTAACATCAACTTATTATGGATTAAGGCACCGGTAAAGAGCTTGGGAATTAAATACAGTTTCTTTTGAGTAATACGAAAATCAGTGTTCAGGAGACTAATCACTTTTGCATCAATTTCCTCGTAAGGTCCCAGGGTTTTCAGCATATTTGGTACACTTAACAAGGATACAACTTGCGATATATCTTCAAAGTTTATTTTATTTTCTGGACTATCACATTTTCTGCAGGCATAATTCATTACCACTTTTTTGGCCAGTTGCAGCTCTGCTTCGGATATTTTTGGGCAAACACTTGGTGCATTCAAAAATAGACTAATACTACGTGCATTACCTACGATGCTGCCTAACAAAGCTTTTCAATGTGTAGTGTCGAGCTAAACATGAGTTTATGAAGTTGCCATCTTGAATTGTCTCTTTTCAAGGAGAAGAAAGAGATAAAAAAGAAATGTTGTTATTTTTTATTCTAATTTTATGTTGTCAGTCTATCAACAAAGAACCAAGATCAACCACATGTAATTATGATAAATTCGTATTTTATACCAGAGAGAATGAACTAAACAGCCTTAGGTTAGGCAGAGAATTTGGTAGTGTGAAGTTGTAAAGTGATGTCACATGTAGCATCCCCAAGGAAGCGCCCGTAGTATTAGCCTATTTTTGAGCGCATTTTTGAGTGCAGCAAGTGTTTGTCTATTTTTGATGTATCTCCAAAGTTAATATTGAATTCTTCAGACATGTTCTCAACTTCTTGAGCATGTAGCAGAGCGTGAGCAATAATATTTTTTCGTGCCTTATCATATTTGTCTATCTTCAGCTTGACTGGATAACATTTGAGCAAAGACGATTCTTAACTAAACGTTCCAAGTCCTCTAGAACTTTACGGCTGATGTCTGAACTTGAGAGTGATGCATCCTTAGACCAATGCATATCAAAGCATATTTCAACATCCCATTTTGAGGGAACTGTTTGCATAAGATAATCAAATACAGAACTGCAGCTCTTCATCAAATTAGCAGGCCCAAAGAGAGAATAAAGGAAAGAGACGCGAAAATGTGGTTTTGCTATTTGCACAGCACTTGCATAATATGTGAGGTAAGAAATCCAATTTGCACAGCAAGCAGCATATCTATCATATTTACCTTATGAACAATCTATTTTGTAAAAGATTATTTGAAGAAGAAGAAAAAAAGAACTAGCCACAAAATGCGTTATTCTTATAGACGCGTCAAGCCCTATTCTCATTAGCCGTGGTAAACTCATGCAATAATCCTGTTTTCGTATAAAATGATGTTGTCTGTAATAACAAATCCTCTCTCGTTTCAGCATAATAAAGAGATTTGGTCAATATATCAGAGTAAAAGTCAACAAGAAAGGATATCACTCGCCCATACACTCCTTATCAAGGCCACGCTCATCAAGATCAAATAATAACTATATAACATTGTATTTCTTTTATTGGTTTTAAATGTTCGCTGTTTTAAATAAAAAGATCACAGCATATATTCTTCCTTGGCTCTATCCGACGGTCTCATAAAATTCTCCAGAGAATTCATTCGACGGAGAATGGTACCGTGAGCACTGTAAAGCTTTATTTTCTTGAAAGAATTTCTTCATTTTCTGCTTCAAATCCATTATTCAACATAAAGTTACGAATAACTCTTTGGTTCAAACGAACGTTGATTGCGTGAACAGGACTTGACTGAAAAGTTGAGATTAAGCCCATACCATGACGATCGTCCTCGATCTTAAACTGCTTTATTTCAGGATACTTGTTTAGAAAAGTTTCAAGTCGATCATAACACTCTGCAATTGTCATATCGTTAGGTGCTGCGGGCGTAGTGGGCTCGGTATTATTTAAGCTGGGCATATTTTTATTTAAGATATATTTAGAAAAGAGAGAAAAGAAAAAGAAATTAATAACTCCAAATACGAGCACGATTATCACCAGAACCAGAAGCAAACAGTGGCCTTCCATTGGTTGCTACGGCAACAGAAATAACTGCGGAACAATAAAAAAAATAAATATCTTCACTACGCTAAAATGCATTGATGTCATTTTACCTGAATTCTTATGGCCTTGCAGCATAAACTGAGGTTGGCCCGTCTTAGGGTCCCAAAATTGAATACTTCTGTCCTTGGACCCAGATATGATCCATTTGCCATCGTATGTACAAGCAATAGATAGCACAAAATCCTACATGATAACTTAATCAAAAATACAAACAATAACCACAGTAAAAAAACAAATACCTTGTGCCCAACAAATGTCATCTTGCACGGATTTCGTGCGGTCGATGAATTACTATGAACAAATCCTCTATTCATATTTGTGCCCAGTCTCCACAACTTAATTGTTTTGTCTAAGCTACCACTAATTAATTCATTCTCATTGGGCATAAAAGCAACACTGTAAACACTATCCCGATGTCCTTCCAACTGCTCCATCAATTGTCCTGACTGAATATTCCACACGCGCACCATCTTGTCTAAACTTCCTGTGGCTACCAATCGTCCATCATAAGAAATCGCTACACTTGTCACTCCGGGGTCTTTCTGATTTAGGTCATTCACTGCCAATACATGTAAACATTTGCCGTCTGCCATATTCCATATTCTCGTTGTTCTGTCTCCAGACCCAGAAGCGAGGATGCGTCCGTCTCGACTGAAATCAAGTGAATAAATGTCTTGGTCGTGGCCAAGTAGCACGTTACGAATGCGTTTTGTTGAGATATCCCAAATCTATAAGAAAAAAGAATCAATTGAAGATTAAAACAATGACATAGTTCCTTACCCTAATCTGTTTATCTTCAGCTCCTGTAGCAAGGAAGCGGCCATCCGGGCTGAAACAGACAGAGCGAATATAGAGATCACCCTCTTGTGTTATTGCGTCATCCTGTAAGGTACTATTTTACAGTTGGTCAAATAAAGAAAGCACATATATCACACACTTACCATATCTTGAGGCCGTTTGAAACATCGTAAATATATGTTACTCGATTACAACCAGCTGCTAAGAGTCTTCCGTCCAAACTAAATTTAACACAGCAGACAACACTGCTATGTTCAAGTGTATATATAAGATTTGTCTTCAAAACCCTCTTCACCTTTGGATTAAACCTAAATAATAGATAAAGATTGAGCAAATGTAAATAAAAAAAGAAAAAGACCTACAATGCAAACCAGTCTAGTCCTTCAATTTTCAAATTATCAGGTACTGAATTAGGATCGAGGTCAGCCAGAGAGGTTATTTGTTGTTGTTGTTGTTGTTGTTGTTGTTGTTGCTGTTGTTGCTGTTGCTGTTGTTGTTGTTGCTGCTGCTGCTGATGTTGTTGTTGTTGTTGTTGACTGCTGCCAGGTACAAACTCTTTAGCGGTTGGGCGCTTGTCTAGTGATTTATTATTGTACATATATGCTGGATCTTCTAATGGGCCCATAGTATTTGTTGTAGGCATCATTTGTGCAGGATTAGGAGGAGCAGGAGCTGCAGATGCTGGAGCGATGGCTGCATTCATTATACCGCCAAAATAGTTGGATGCAGGTCCTATATTTGGTGGTGGTTGTTCATGCTTAATCATGGGCTGTTGCGAACGTTTATTACTATACAATTCCAGCTGTTGACGTAGTCTCGCGATTTCCTCTTCATACCTAAGGATGCATAACTGAGAAAAAAAAAAAGGAAGAATACGCGTGTTAAAGTAGCTTACTGTTTTTTGATTGCTTGCTGTGTTCTTTCCATTTCAAGTAGACTTTGCTGAAATTTTGTCATCTCTTTTATTTGATGAGCAACTATACAAGATGAGTGAGTCATTTGTTTTGAAATGATGCTTAAAGAAAAGATTCATTACTCTTGTTTTCAAATTCATCACGTTGAGATTTACAAACGAATGCCTCTTGGGTTAACTGGTCAAATTCAGCCCTGATTGAATCCAGCAGTTCCAAGATGCGTGCTGAATGAGGAGTTGGCACCATAGCACGGTGGTTATAAACTGACATTATAGAAAGTTGCGTGTGTATGTCTTTTTAAAGAAAGGTGTTTATTTCATTAAATTAGAGATTAGACGAGCGTTCGTTTTACCTCTTGTTTAAATGAAACAAAATAAAAAAAAAATAAAAATAAAATAAGGAGTCACTTGGTTCATCCATTTTCAGGCGCGATTAATGCCGACATGTTTGTAAATATATATATATGTGTGTGTGTGCGTGTATATATTAGTCACTATCAGAGTTAGACGGACTGCCTTCGTCTTCTTCCTCGTCGCCATCATCTAGCAAACAATTAAAAAAGTGGTCAATCTAGGATTGATTTTAAACTTACTAAATAAAGCACGTAAAGACATTGGCCCTGCCGTATGTGGTTGAGATGGTGTTATATTACTTGTAGCATGTGATGGATTTACATCATTAACATATTCTGGTCTAGGAGAATCTGGGGCTGACGCTACATTATTTGTGAGTGTCATGGATATATCATTTAGTAAGGAATCAAGATCGTCGTCGTCTTCTTCGTCATCATCATTAGCTTCATGCTCTTCACTGCTCTCAGACTCTGAGCTGTCGGATTCTGTATCTGCATTTACATTATAATTGGGTCCATACCCAACTATTTCTGATTGATCACTCACAGAACCTTCCAGCGGCGTCGGTGAACGCCCTCTAAATTCAGAGGACGCATAGGTATATCGATGAGACCCTGTCCCTGTTGAGAATCGGGGTGATCTAGGTGTAGGTGCTATACTTAAGGGACTGTATCGAGGCGTGGAAGCAGTTGGGAGAATTTCTTCGAATACATCGTGATTATCATTATCTTCTTCACTTCCATTATACTGTTCTTCATAATGATCCACTTGCTGTTGATTATGCATTACTTCATCATATTTTTCTGTGCCATCTTCATCTTCTTCTTGGCTATTCAATATTTCATCCATATCTCGGGACAGATCAAAATCAAAATCATCCTGTGGATATCCATTCTGTAGACTACCAGTTTCTCGCTTCAGGTTGATTTGTCCAATTAAACGTTGAAGCATAAAGGTCTTTTTTAATGAAAACGTATTAGTTACTCTGTTTAGACGTATACATAAATGAAATAGGGTACATTGGTATGTTCGTCATAGTATAGAACACAATCATATTCACCGTCTTCGTCGACATTCAGTTGTTCATGTGTAATTTGTGCATCAAATGTTGAAAGAGAGCCCTATATTAGAAGAGAAAGGTTAATAAAGCAGAGAAAGAAAGTTTGCTTTATTCATCAGATTATCACATTGAAATAAGTCAAATCTACTTGATAACCAGCGCCTGTTTCGGTAATATCAACTTGCTTTGCAAGAGTATCATAATGTTGATCTGATTCATCTAGAGTATATTTGAAAATGAGCTACTGTCTTGCCTTCTTAAATGTTCTAGCTCTCTACCCGTAAACGTATATAACCCGGATCCACTTTCTGGTGGATGCTGCACATGTAATTCAAACTGTGTCTGTTCGGATGAATTGTAGTACATTAAAGGAAGAACAAGCTAATCAGTCCTGTTTCTATTAATTTTAAAGTACAGCGACTTTGCAGTCATGCCTTTTGTTTTTTTTAAAAAAAAAATCAATAAACGTACGACAAAAGTTAAGCAATACGACAGTTGCAAAAGAGAGAAGGCCAAAAATGCGGTCAATAGCTTTCTGAGTCGCGCTTTATTTTCCTTTATAATAGTAATACAAACCTCTTTACATCTTTCTAAGAGAAGCCCTATGTTATATCAATTTTTTTAGAACATAAAGAAAATGTGCAAAATACAACAATTACAGGATTAAAACGATCGTCGGCGCCATTGGCGGGCCTTGGTCACATTTTTGACCTTCTTGCCGTATTTATACAATGAATACAGTGTTTCTAAAAATTAATGTCACGCCAAGATGTCGTATTCCTGTATATTTTGTATTGTAAAAATTGAATTTTTGCGACATTACTTTCTGGAAATACTGTAATCGATATTTTTTTGTCAATTGAATGAATATTTGTCAAATCAAATTTAGTTCATGAGCAGCTAAATATAACACCCTCCCAACCAATTAAGATATATTTGTCTTCGTATTGTATATCAAGTTTTTTTATCACATCATCTACTTTTTCCATGATTCTTTGCTCTCGTTCTTGAGCTTCCAACTTAATGAGGATGACTGCTTGCAGATTGATGACATTGAATCACCAGATGATGAAGTAGACGAACTGTTATCGGAATCATATTCGAATGAATCTTTATGGAGACACATTTCGTTGGAACTAGTAAAAGATAAAGATTATATGTTATCCTCTTGAACAATTTGCATAATAATGTCAGTGACTTCGATATTTTTGATCAGAGTTCTCCACAATTATCAAAATTAAGATAATGAAGTGAGTATTTGGTTATAAAGATAACCGTGGTCAGACATTCAACAATAGCTACTCCGTGTTTACCAGTGCTAAGGATATTCGTAACTACCAATGGTGAGTGAATTATAATACCATTAATGATTTTTGTTGCTACAGTGCGCAGTCGTAACCTATTGCTATACCCTTAAATCTTTTGCTTTTTTGAATCTTTTTTAGATTCAGCATTGGTCGGCTTAGCATCGTAGAAAAAAGGATCATTGATTCCAGCAGCAGCTGTATTAGTGAAAATGAATCCACCTGACGTCTTTTTCGGTGAGCACTACATGCTGGGCGCTACCTCTACCCACTACCTGTGATACCGTCAATAAAGTTTTCAATGTGTGACACCACGCTAAGTTTGCTCAGGAACAGATACCTTTCCATATTCTTTAATGTAGAATACAAATTTATAAAGTTTCCGCCTTAGGTTAGGCAGAGGTTTTGGTAGCATGAAGTTGTAAAATGATGTCAGAAATAGTGCTTAAAAGAAGCATCCGTAGCATTAGCTAATTTTCTGGCGTATGTAGCGTTAGCCTCTTTTTCTTCTTCATCAACCAGTCCCAACTTTTTCAAAGATTTTACAATGTTTAAATAGCATTGTGATTTGAAGAATAATTGGTTTAACTCAGAAAATTAGAAACTAGGATTAGATGGAATGAACCACTCTGTAATCTTTTTATTAATAGAGTAAGGAAAAGCTTTATGGCAACCAAAGTGGAAAGAGAAAAAAAAATGTAGCTCGTGTAAGCAACAGTAAAATCCTCTTAACAAAAGTGTTAGCTTCATTTGCAAATCAAAAACAGCAGACAACCAGCGAAACAGAAGAACACTGAGGTATTGGTTGTTGTTGTTGTTGTTGTTAGTACTCGTTAATGTATAGAATAAAAGCAAAGAAGTGATGAGTCTCTATTTCATCCTTTTATTAGAAGTGAGAGGAGAAGCTCATAGCAAAAAGAACCTTTACGTCCTCAGCAACCAATTATACTTCCACAAACAGCTACAATGCAACAAATCAGCAATGAGTTTAAATCCACAGGAACAACAATGCAATATGTTACACACAACGAAAAACAATCAGCAAAAACAAACACCACTACTACCACAACAAACTCCACAACAACAACTTCCACCACGACAGACTCTACCATCACAGCTTCTGAATCAAGAGAATCAATAAGTACCATCATCTCCACAGGTAAACTATTCAATCCCGAAAGATGGAATTCTACCGGGAGGGCGTATTGCAAAATTTTACCACAGTTGGACAAAGATAACCTCCCATCCTTGACTGCTAACCATAGTCAAGGAGGGATACAGAATACAATTCGTGACCCAACCAACGCCTTGGAGGACCATTCATCACCCAGTCAACCAGTTGGATCAACAAGAAGCAGAATTAGCGATACAGAAATTCTTAACAGCAGGGATTATAGAGAGGAGCAACAACTTACAATTCTCAAACCAATTCCTCTCGAAGTTCTTCACCATACAGGAGCCAACCAAGAGGAGACTAATCTTGGGTTGCAAAAAGCTAAACTAGCTCATACAGGTCCAACATTTCAAGATGGAAGGAGTACCTGCATTAAGAGAACTCATCGAAAAAGGCGATTACATAATAAAATTAGGTCTAAAAGATGCTTACACAGTAGTGCCAATCCACCGAAGTCCAAAACCATATCTGGCATTCCAACATCAGGGAGTCACCTACAATTACAAGGCGCTAAACTTCGGGTTAAATATAGCTCTACAGATATTTTCAAAACTACTAAGGTACGCCCTGGAACCTTTAAGGAAAGAAGGTATTCGATTGGTTTATTTTCTCGACGATATTTGCATACTGGGTCAAGAGAAGGAACGTTTGCAGAAGCTAACGGAAAGGATCATGACATATCTGGAGTCATTAGATTTTCTAGTGAACAGAAACAAGAGCGTATTAACCCCTTCGCAGGTTCAGGACTATCTGGGATTCACGTTCATTACCAATAAGATGACAATCAAGGTTCCAGAGAAAAACATCAAGAATTTGAAACAAAGGCTCAAGCAAACACAGCAAGGAACGAAGAAATCGTGCAGATGAATGGCAAGCCTGATGGAGAAAATGACGGCGATGATATCAGCAGTTGCAGAAGCCCTTCTTCACATACGGTATATACAGAGGGATCTAACAAGATCATTAATGGGACACCAACAAAATTGGGAGAAGTCATTCTTGTGGTCGCCACAGGCGAAGGAAGAAATCAACTGGTGGCAAAACAAACTGACAATAAAGAACGGGCTGCCGATAAAACGACTGCAGATGGCAACTCCTACGATTACCATTTACACGGACGGCTCGGAGACAGGATGGGGCGTAACTTCCTCAGTGATAAGGACTCACGGCTTTTAGATAGAAGAGGAGAAGAACTGGTCCATCAACGTAAGAGAACTGATGGCCATTTATTTTGCATTAAAGCTCCATGCAAAAAGGTTCAGAGGAAAAATAATAAAGCTGTTCACAGACAACAAGACGTCCATAAAATACACAACCAAGACAGGGGTACGACCTCTCCAGTGCTTCAGGATACTACAATCAAGGCCCAGGAACTATGCAATCAGTACAAGACAGATATCATATATCGACATGTATAAAGGACTCCGAACACAGAAGCAGACATTTTATCGAGGAAGACACAACCACTATATGAAAAGAGTCTCGCAAAACGAACCTTGCAGGAGATACAAACAATTTAGGGCCCACTGACGGTAGATACCTTTAACAACAGACACAACCACCAACTTCCCATCTGTTACAGTTTCTGGCCAGATCCAGATGCAACGGTGATAGACGCACTTCAACAGCAATGGCCGAAGAAAACAGCCTACTGTTATCCTCCTTGGAAGCTGATTTCTAGGACCCTCAAGCATATCATTCAACAAAGACTGGAGAAAGTTGTACTGATAACCCAAAACTGACCCTCTCAGTTCTGGTTCCCGGTGATATTGCGGATGAGACAACTGGCATGGCCAAGATATTACCGATAATACGGACTGAACTTAATCGTGTGGCGACTATCAGGGAAAACAGGAAGAAACAAGGTTTAAGTGAAGAAGAGTCAAGATTCCCGGAAGCGAATCTCCAAGAAGGCACAGCCAAAGCACATGACAATGGTTGGAAACGATGGGTGGAATAGTGCCAGGAGAACCAGGTGGGTTGCCTCAAGTACGATGTTGAACAAATTGTCAAATTCTTAATTCATCACAAGAATTTCAGTCCACTACATTTAAATACGCTAAGGCCTGCAAAAGCATCAGTATTCAAGTATCTGCATCCGGGCAGACCAGCCATTGCTTCAAATCACAGGATCCAAGATTTCTTTACCGCAAAGAGAAGAAAGGCCATACAGATTCCATCAAGGCAACAGCTGGAAACATGGGATACAGATATCCTTCTAAAGTACATAAGGGAATCATGGATAGAGGAAAAAACATTATCATCAGAACAGTTACAACAAAAGACGTTAGTACTCCTTTGTTTGGCAACAATGGTTAGACCAAGATCAGATATAGGGCGTCTGAGATATGAAGATGTCATTCTCAACTATACAACCTCCAATAGGTTCAGCAGCACAATTCTTCACTTTCGAGAGGCAAAGGAAACTCAGGTAAAATCTGTCACTTTGGGAATTATAGAAGCTGTAAACCTATGCTCGGTACGGAAACTAAAAAAGTTTCTGCTAAAGACAAGTTTGATTTGAGAAACCTTACCAAAGGAACATGTATTCTTCTTGGCCTATATCATAGGCAAGGCCAAGGTCGCCTCAGTAAGACCATCTACAGTAGCAAGCTGAGTGAAACAATTAATGCAACAAGCTGGAATTGACAAGACCTACAAGGCACATTCCATTCGATCGGTAGCAAGTACAAAGGCAGTTGAGGGAGGACATTCTATCCAAACAGTCAAGAAACATGCAAATTGGAGCTTGAACATAAACACATTTGAATCATTTTATTATAAGCCTACTGCAGCGACATCTTCAAGCACTCTGATCACCAATTCAATTTTTACACCTGAAAATCTTTTCACATTAAGAGCTGAAGCGAAGGAAACTGAGATTGTTATAGGCACGACAAACAATTAAGATGTTTCCGAAGCGGAAGCGAATAATGTGATAAACGCCCACCCTTGGTATAAATTTGGAAAACTTAGAAGCTTATTTTAGTTAGTCAATTTATTCATATCCCTCCCAAAAAAAAAAAAAAAATGAATTGATTATATATGCTTAACATTGAAAGATATAGGGAAGAAAGGGATTTTATTGGTTATTATTATATATATTAAAAATAAAGCGTGGCTCTGAGAGCGTTTATCACATTATTCGCTTTCACTTCAGAAACATCTTGAATTATTAATACAGGGTAGCAATATACACCACACTGTAGCACAGATGATTAATGTGATGTCATTCTGTCTACAGGCTCTTTTATATACAAATTATGATAAGTTCTTTGAATACTCTATAAGTCAATATCAGTGCTAAATATAGCAGATTCTATTGATGATATTGCCCTTCAAATGGAGGAATTGTTTGGCTTACTTGGAAATAGGAGTGATAGCTTTCAAGTCAGTGTTTTTTTTATGCGATTAATCCCGCCATTGTCTTTGAGGTGGACAAGGACACGATCCCCCTTACGTTAAAAGACGCTAAGATTCACGCTAAGCAAGTGGAACGTAGCATCAAGAGGTATGGTATGAGAGCAGGTGCTACCGTACGTGCTACTTCTGATAGTATTGCTATACCACTAATTGCCAGTGGTCATTCCTATTCGTCAAGTGATCTTGGTTCGACTGTATCTACTATGTTCTCGTTGGCGGATAAGTTGGAAAAATTAACTATCAATCTTGTTCGTGCTGCTGATATGAAGGCACGAGATGAAAATATGGTACCTGATGTTTCTGCTAAACCTCGTAGGAAAATCGTATGTTTCTTCTGTGATGAGGAGGGACACAAGAAGCATGATTGCCCTAAGTATCTATCTAACAAGAATGGTGAGGATGGTGTAAGGCCGACCCCAGCGTCTGGAACAAAGCTTACTACCTTGACGGGAAAAGGGATAGAACATCAGTAGGGAAGGTTATTGATGTTTGAATTGACAATATATATCCTTCAAAAGACTCTGTAACAGAACCAGCTTCCGTTCAATTGGTAGATGCGGTATATGACGGTGGTGGTGGCATGGGAGAAATTTATGCTAAACGAAGAGCTGATGGTCCTCCTATGGTAAATGACTCACAGACACGTATGCAAAAAAGAGTGATGGCTTCTGGTAGTGATCCTTTTAATGGTGTTCAAGGCAATATGGCAGCGGCTATGGTGAATAATGGTGGGTATACTGGTCCTTTGCCTGGATATCGAGGTAATTTTTCGCAAGGAATTCCTGGCCCCTCTAAAACACTAGGTGGAGCGTGATTACAAAGTGGACAAGGAACACAGGCTGGTCCTGCTAATTGGGTTCTGCCTCAAAGTGTCACTGGTAATGTTCCTCAAGTATTACCCGAGGAGTTGGTGGAAGTGATTGAACGGCGTAAAACCTGTTTTTCAGAAGTCTCTGGGCTAGGTCGGGTTAAAGGCTATGTAATGGATATCCCTTTGGCGACTGGTGCTACTCCTATATGAAGCAAATCTTCTAGGATGACTTGGCAAGAAGAGACTGCTTTGGATGCTTACCTTGAAGAGCTATTGGACTTGCACATTATCAAAGCTTCGAAGGGCTTATGGACTAGCCCATGCTTCTTTATTCTAAAGAAGAATAGTACCTTGCGTCTTGTTATTGATTATCGGCGACTACTAGCTGTGCTTACAAGTCTGGTGTGATTATCTGAGCTGAATGAAGAACTATAAATAAGAGCATTTTAGTTTAAAAAAACTTTTTATCCTTATCTTTTTTCTTTTCTCTACTATAGAGGGATACGCTGTTTAAATGAAACTTACTTTGGTGCTTCTTACATTAGGCCTGTGGTCTACAACATTTGCCTATGAAGACTGTTCATGCAATCCTGTTTCTTACAACAATAATGCTGATGTGGCTCTAACAAAATCATGTGCTGCAGCTGTGTTTGGTGGCCATGTATGGGATTATCCAAATCGTCCCAACAACCGTGTTAAAATGCCAAGTGATATTAACAAAGTCCTGCAGTTTAAAAGATGTTGTGAAGTTAGAGAGTATTTTTGGTGTGTTAATTACTAATGTTGTCTACTTTACATTTTTTTTTAAAAAAAAAAATAAACTTTTTATCCTTTTATTATTTTCTTAGCGTTTGAATAAATATATTTATACTTGATATTTAAAGAAAGCGGAGAGGTTGTATTTTACGAACCTTCTGGCCTATAATTTTATGGCAATATCCTTCAGTTATTTTTTGGCTCTTTATCACTATCTCCATAGTAAGGCCTTGCCCAAAGGCTGTGATAGCAAAACTATGAGGTGTATCCAGATCCAAGCTGATCGTGGGTATATACAAGAAGATCGTTTACTGGGAAAAGGGGGTGATAAGGTACTACTGCATAAAGGAGAAGCCTTGGATGCGGTTAAACGCTTACATGATGAAGGCCACTTTGGGATACTTAATACTATGGAAAGAGTCAATAAATATTATGTGGTATCCAAATGCCGAGAACTCGTTATCATGGTGATTAAATCTTGCGAGACGTGTCAATTTCGCCCAAGGGTCAAAGCAATAAGAAGTAATCCTGCTGTAATAATGAAGACGCCGATGCATCCATTTTTTATGGTTAGAATCGATACTGTGGAGCCACTACAAAAGACCGATAACGGAAATCAGTACATATTGACAGGAGTAGGCTATCTAACCCGTTGGCCTGTAGCGATGGCAGTATCTACTATTGATGAGAAAATGACTATTGGATTCCTTTATCATGAAATAGTAAAGAACTTTGATGTGTTGCAATATATATACTATCAGATCGTGGGACAAGCTTCATATCTACTTACGTCCACTACTGCTTGAAACAGATTGAGTGCAAGAATGCCATGACTACAAGCTACAGATCTCAAGTTAATGGAATGTGTGAAAGACTTAATCAAACACTTATACAGACTATGGTCAAGGTTGCTCGCGATAAAGAAGATATAATATAATAGGACAAATACTTGAACACGGCTCTAATGGCGTTATGTCCAATGGTGAATGCGTCTACTGGTTTTAGTCCTAGCTGCTTGCTCGGTTATGAATTTCGTTCTCCAGCAGTATGGGAAACTCCTCGTATAGATTTTGTTCTAGGTGAAGAAATGGAAGCTCTAAAGGAAAGAGTAATTATGATCCAGTCCAAAATGAAAGAGGTTAGAAAGATTGCAAAAGAGAAATATGATGAACAAAAGGCAAAGGCGAAAGTTCGTTATGATACTCGAGTCCGTGATCGCAGAAGATATGAAATAGGCGATCAGGTGTTATTGAAAGATAATATTCCAGCTACTAAATTTTCTGATAAATGGCTATGCCCGTACACTGTGTTAAGAGTTTACAAGAACGGAGCTTATCATCTTACTGGCAAGAATGGTCTAAGGTTGAAATATGCTGTAAATGGTGACAGAATGAAGCCTTTTGACAATAGTGTGTCGCATTTGGTACCTGATGTACTGACTTTGTCTGCTCAACAAAAATTTCGCTCATGGACTAACTCAAAAAGAAATCCTGCTTTTATGATGCAAGCAAAAGAATGTTGTCAAGAGGCTAGAGGGGTTGTACGTGGTAAATGTTATGTTGGTGACCGCCTCTTAACAAAATTAAGCTTCGCATATCGCGTATATCACTGAACCCTATTTAGTTCTTTTTGGGATGTCTTTGGGAGTAATGTATACCAAAAATACGGGCCTATACGCGTTCTTACTGGCTCTTTAACGTGTGATTCATTCTATTAACCATTGTTTATTGGCTTCTTTCCTTAGATGATGAGCTTACTATTGGCGCTTTTTTTTAGATGAAGCTTTATTATTGGCACATATACTTCTTTAGATCTTTTATAATTGATTTATTAGGATACTTCTTTACCAGTTATTATTGGTAGAAAAAGAATGGTATTTATTTTATAAAATACGGTTTTTATTATATTACAGTAAGAAATAAGAGTAACAAATGTAAACAACAAAGGAGAGACTTTAAAGGCTTCATTTGAGAGGGATATACATGATAGTACTTACCACAGCAGCCTTACTAAACGACATAACCTTTCTTTATAGACCGTGTAGCAGCTATTATTCATCAGCAAGTATTTTACACTATAAATTAATAAAAAAAAGATTAGTTAGTCAAGATGATCCTTTTAGAATAAAGAATACCTTTTACCTTTTCTTTGAATAGTACAATAGGATCTTAGAAAATAAAAGTAGACTATATAAAAAAGAGTTGTTGGCAACAGTATTTAAAAGGAAGCATGATGTTTTTACCTTTCACAAGCTAATACCATACAACAGT
>NW_019671920.1:549116-550492 GCF_002708625.1 Rhizopus microsporus ATCC 52813 | reverse complement strand
TTACATTTTGAGAATTAACAAGTCAAATTGCACAACTATAACTAGCATCTTTTCTTTTTCTTTTTCTGCTTACTTTGCACTTAGATAGAACAGCAAACGAATATAAAAACTACACTATAACGCGTATAGACGGTGCTTGCCTTCTAATTTCTAAATGACCAACATAATGATTAAATTACAGAGAATTCACTTTTTCTTTATATTTTACGAATAAGTCCTTTAAATGAAATAGAAACTTTCTATTATTTTAAAGCTTATGTTAAAGAACTGAAATAACTTCCAACCAGTCATGAATCCTTACATTCCTTCCATTACTCTAATTGACATCTGCATACCAGCATGTAGCTGAGATTCAATGTTATTTTTTCTTTATTTTTTTTCTAAGTCTTTTTGCTGAAAATGCTCCACCTTCTAAATTTAGACAGCTTGTACCATGTCAAAACACAACTACTGTTTACTTTTTGCATTTTCTTCATGAAAAGCATAGATAACTGAGCAGTTTAAAATGGTTTTATGCTCTAATTTTTATGTTGAATGTAGATGTTGCGTTAGTTTCTACAATAAAATAATTTTTTATAGTGTAAATTGAATTTTTATACTAAAAAATAAAAACTTACGAAAAAAAATATATATCAAACAAACTCCAAGTTACTTTATATGCACTTGTAGATATTTATCTGAGGCATCGTTTAAGATTTTTCTGACAATTTTTCATAAAGAATTCGTAAAGTTATTCACATTCAAAGATCAATCCCAAAAACATCCCGAAAACATCCAAAAAACACGCTGTTTTCGTGTCCGGTAAACTCCCAAAAACACTCAACAAGGTCCAGTGATAATCACGTGAAATAAGCGGAATATATTATTTTTAATACTAAAGATCTCATAAGCGATCTTTGGTAGTATAGTGGTTAGTATCTCCGCCTGTCACGCGGAAGACCGGGGTTCAATTCCCCGCCAAAGAGCTCTTCTTTTTTAAAACCATTTGTCGGAGTTTTAATATTATTTATGCCGCCGCTATCATTGAACCTGCCTAAAGGGAAAGTATTGTAGTGATGATACTGTGACATTGTAGCACTAATAACCATAACTGATTTTTTCTGGACTGCGAGATTAAGGTTTCTCCATTTAACGTTTGAACCTTAAACCAAATGAACTTTATATCGACCAACCTTATTTTTAACAATGATACCATTTTTGGTATCTGCCACCAGTACCATTACCACTGCATGCATGTGCAAGTTTTAATCATTTTTATTATTTATTATAATTATCATTTATCATAATTATATATTATTATTATTATTATTATCAATCGCATATTTATCAATATTGAATTAGTATAAATATCCTCAAATTATTCATGAAATAAACAA
>NW_019671920.1:427017-549016 GCF_002708625.1 Rhizopus microsporus ATCC 52813 | reverse complement strand
ATCTTCAGATCACAATAACTTCTATTTTATCTTATATCTTAAGCAACAATTGCTTAATAACCTTTTTATTTTTACCTTTTACTTTATCTCACAAGACTTAGCATTATATTGCTTTACATTGATCTTATAATAAGATCTGGTGGTCACTACAATACCAAATTCTACATATAAAACTTATTTTTAACCTTACTACTAACACTTTTTTTTCCCTTACTAACACCCAGTAACAACAATATAAAAAGAGCAATGCTTTTGCTAAAAGCTCAATTCATTCAATAAATCACCTACGATTTGAATCACAACCTTTTCCTTTTTATTTTTATCTTTTATTAGCTTCTGAATAATCCAATCAAGTGGATTCAGGAACCTTTTTATTATTTTTATTATTCTTTTTACTTTGTACAACTCAGTCTGATCAACTTTACACGATCTGGTGGTCACACATCGAATCTTTATTATAACTTTACCTTTTAAACACTTTTGCTACGAATCTCAAGTCTTACAAAGACTACGAACACACAAGCTTCTATTTTATTACCTTTTACAACGCACTCAAACCCAAAGCCTACATTTAATTACAATATTTTAGTATAAATGTAATCATATTTTTTAAATAAATCAAATCAGTCAGTTGTCAGTTCAATCTTCAGTACAGTTTCAGTACAACTCACTCGTCCTATACTTTCTTATTTAAAATCTCTTACTTTCTAATACATTTTGTATTCTAAAATATTTTCTATTACTCTTTTATACTTTTATTTTTCTTTTATTACTCCTACCTACCAATACGCTTACTTTGAAGCCTTGTATCAATAAGATCCACTTTTATTTTTACTTTTACTCTTATATAGCGCAAGTTATTACTTTTGATCTATTAAGGTCTGGTGGTAACGCGACAAAAATCCTTATATAACACAATTTACGCTCAAGCCTCTACGTAAACTTGTCGTAGAGCAATGTCTGCTTATGACTGACATTGAGATAAACGACTGTAATCAGTATGGATAGAGTGAATTCATGCATTTTAAGATTATGTGTACACACTTTCAGTGATAACTCAAATTAAATAGAATCTCTCCTTTGAATATAAATTATCGTTTCTTTATTTAAAAGGACACACTTCTTTAAAAGATAATCCTTTTCACAGCAAAAGCAATGTCATAACCTAAATCATGAAATAAACAAAAAGATCAGTGTCAAGAACGAGCTAAAATCAAAACTTCAGTAATTATAATCCATGCTTAGGATAATGGATTACTAGTCGTTTGTATGCTCCTTTTGTCTTTATCTCAGAATAAAGACTAGTAATGAGGACTTCTTTTTTGTCTTTGCTTTGGGTCTTATTATTGGTTTTTTCTCTAGCTTTGCGCATGCGAACTTTGACAATATACAACATCAAGCTGCTGTTATTTTAAATCAAAATACATCCAAGTTGTCACATATTTCAGTGTCGCATAAGGGTATTATGCAGTACCTCCTTAAGAAAATCGTTTAAGCAAACTAAGCTAAAAAAAAAAGAAGAAGGAAAAACTCTGAAAGCGGGCACAATGATATAACCCAAAGTAGATCATAAGCATAATATTTGGTAAACAGCAAACATCGGATAAAGTCATAACTTACAGCTACTAAAATCAACATAACCTATGCTCTGCACCATGTGAGATATGCAAAAACTACATGTGCCATCTCGTCTATTAGTAATCATTCTCTTCACTCCTCCTTTTCCCTTTAAGATTTTGCTAATGCAACATTTGCATACTGAAAATCTTTTCTTGTTTACATTATAGGAAAAAGTGAGCGCTTGGAATACATATAAAAAGACATATATTTTTGTTGTTTTCCTTCAAATTAACTGTTCATAACATATTTCTTCAAGAATGCGATCCTCTTTTATCATTCTTACTTTTGCAGCTGCTTGCTTACTTGGATCTTCCTTGACATCTCCAATTTACGCCAAACGTGGTATTGTTGGTAATGCTCTTGACCTACTTTTAGGGACGCCTCCGCATGATGGTTACCCAGCTGTCTACCCGCCTAATTACGTACCTGGCCACGCGGTTGGTTACACACCTGCTTCAGACGATAGCCCAAAGCTTGATGCTCCACCCACTCGCAAATAATTTTCAGAATTTAAAAGTGAATCAATTTTTATACAATATACTTTTTAATTATAAACCTTATTTTTAAAAATAATGTTGTTACATATTTACTATTATATTGGTGGTCATGTATCCTATAACGGAATCTTGTGATACTAGATATCATGAATATGTGCCTGATGGACATAATAAGAATGGATTGTATATGTATTGTGTACACATTGTCGTGGATAACTATACAGTATCCGTTAGGCATTTATTGTATATACCTTATCACAGCTCATTTTACCGGAGGAAGAAAACAAAATAGCCAGAGGAAATGTATCAAGAGAAGATGTTAGTAGCTCAAAAACGTAAGCATATATATCACTTCTTTACTTAAAAGAATAAACTTCTTTAACATATAATTCTTCTCACGGTAAAAGCAGCATCATAACCCAAACTATGAAATAAACAGTGAGATCAGTGTCAGGGGCGAGTTAAAAACAATTAATCAATCATATCCTCAGTAATTATAACCCACGATTAGAAAAGTGGCTTACCAGCCGTTTGATAGAAACTATAAGTAGTGGATTATTAATTTATTTGTATGCTCCTTCTGTCTTTATATCAGAATAAAGATTGATCTCAGAAAGTACTTTTTTGTCTTTATTTTGTGTCATTTAAAGCATTACATAGCAGCTCTGGCTATTCAGCCGTTGCTGGATATATGGACGAAGAGCACGTTGTGATCGAGGAAGCTTTGGGCGGCGCAGAAGATGACAAAGCCTATGCTGCTGGCAACAGCCTGAAAGTGCTTGAAGCCATGTAGACAATACTAAGCCTGAAGTTAAACAGGCACACAAATGCCAGATTATCCACTTTGCTGAGAGCTCATGCTTTTGGAATCCTGGGTATCAAAAAATCAACACCCTT
Source organism: Rhizopus microsporus ATCC 52813 (assembly GCF_002708625.1). NCBI lineage: Eukaryota > Fungi > Mucoromycota > Mucoromycetes > Mucorales > Rhizopodaceae > Rhizopus > Rhizopus microsporus. Next base: position 546,002 of record NW_019671920.1, on the reverse strand, counting down.
GTGACGTTGAGACTGACAGAAAAAAAGGGGGGGGGGAAAGGAAAGCTTCTATGAAGAGCAAATGACAGCAAAAGTACCGTGAAAGGTACGATTGAATGGGCGTATTTGAGCTTCTTACTCTTTCAATGGTAATTACAAACACTCCTTTATATGTACCTTCTCATTATACAAGAAGAAATAGACATTTATTTAAAGTATGAGAGTTCAGGCGTAGAGGCTGTTGAAGATGAAGAGAGAGTAGAATTTGTTCTCGAAAAATTACAGAAATGGCATTTGAAATAAACTGAAGGTATATGAGATCAACATTTTTTTTTCGCTTCTTTGCATAAGTATTAGTATCTTGTTTCTACTGTTTTAATACATAAAGATCTATTTTATTATATATTATATATAATATAAATAGTTGAAGTGCTCATTTCCTACCAGAAATTAATAATAAAACGCCTTTCAATCTAGTCAGGTAATCTTATTTAAAATGCTTTTCACATTTACTTTAAAAGATAAATAGGGTCAGTAATACCAAGCAAAGATCTAAACATGTACCCTACTCGTTCTTCTCGTTTTCGTAATGTACATATGTTTGTATTATTCTTTTTATGTCTACCACTATGAGTTAATGTGCAAATTAATCTCTGTAATGTTCTTCGTGTATATCGTCAATAGCAGAGAACATTGTCATATTCCTAAATTTTACTTAAATTTATATGACTCATGAAAGTAAAAAGCAACTGCATTGTAAAGAAACCTTTTAAATTGTTCATTCAGTAAAAAAGTAAAAGGAACATATACTTTGATTCGAAGTTTTATATTTGACACAGTACTGGTATAAGCGCTCGATATATCATCATATCATTTGAATTCCATTCAACCTGAACTGGTATCATCAACTCCAGCATAGTTTAAAAACAATATCTCTTTTATAAGAGTTTTTCTTTAACGATTAAATCAAAGTGGGGTCTTTTTTAAAAGAAAAGTGAGGAATAGGTTGTTTTTATCAAATAAAAAAAAATAAATACGATTGATATACAGGATAAACTAACTTGCTATAGACAGTTTTGTATTCAATGCCTGTGCTAAGCTTTGAATATCATCGTCCTCTTGTATTTCTTCTTCTTGTATATAAGACACTATTCTTGACATAGATTGGCCCAAGCTTTGTATCATTTCTGACCCTATTTAATAAGGTTAAGATCAATTATACCTTATAATAATATATATTTACCACAATCATTTATGCCTATTAACCCATACGCCATCAAAGCCCAAAGCAGATGCATCACATTTTTTGCTATGCCTCTATGAAAGCCCATGCCGATGCCAACACCTCTGCCCTCTTCTTCTAAGCGCTCAGCGCCCCAATGAAGTAGCGCGAGTGTATCTGCTTTGTCCATAAATTTAAATATTTCTTCATCCATCTCTGTCAATCGTTGTTTCCTCTTGCTTAGACTATGTGTGATAGCATTTGTATAGACCACGATCCGTGTCATTAGTTCTAGACTCTTTAATAGTAGTTCAGAATATAATGTATTGCAGATGATGAGTGTGTATTGATGAAATATGGAAGGCGCCATTGCTTCCGGAGTCAAGAATTGGGTTAGATGGTCATGTTCTATTACTGTTTGATGACTTGCATCAATAGAGCAAACGAGAAAGGTGTTCAAGAGTCTAAAGAGGGTGTTAAGGTGTGTTTAATAGATGGTTTATAAAACCATACCTAGTAGTTTCTAATAGGACTCTTGCATCATTTTCTGTCCAAAGTATAGATCTACATAACTTTAATATATCCATATCATTTAATAAGTAGGGTCCAATACCACAATCCCAATGGCATGCCATATTAGCAAGCGTACCCAGTGCTAATTCTCTTGTTCGATTTCTCTGTGTTGCTGTTATAATCTAATACTCCTTAGTTTTCTTTCTTATATATTATTATCATTATCATTATTACTTTAAGTAGAACTCTGTGAAATTGATTCTCTTTCAAGGTCATTGCATATTCTGGTACAGTACAGATATCCCAAGCAGCACATAGCGAACGTTCAAAGGGTGTGTCATCGTCTACATTAGCACATGAATGATCTATTGTGTCATTAACCACTTCTTCCAAGATTCTCTTCAAGATGGGCGTAACAACTGTCAAATTTGCATCAAGATCCATTTATTATATTTGTATGAAATAAAAAAACGAAAAAAATTAAAAGTGATTTTTTTTTTTTAATTCTGTCATGCAAGTCCTGCTTGCTTTATAATTGCCGCCAGTCTTTTATAATCTGCCAACAGTTCGGTTACTTCACCTATTTTGAGTTCATCCACAGACTTCATTTCCAAGAATTTGGTAATAGGGCCATCTTGATATCTTATATTGTTACTGCTGTTATTACGCTGCCATAGTTTACCAATGCCTTCAAATACGGCTTTATATGAACTATCGACTACATCATTCATTAACTTTAGACCGCTAGATTGTTTAGCAGCAGAAGAAGCAGGAGTAACAGTCTTTGAGTTTTGTAAATCTGCAACATGGCTTTATTCCAGAAAAAGGAAATGAGTGATGTTTCCATTCCGTGTGTGTGTGTTCAAAATATATTTATAATATATATATTTACCTTATGACCTTATCGGCAGACAGGCCTAGACCTACTAAATTTGCAGTTTCAAGAAACGATACAGCAGCCATCTAAATCATCTCTCTCTCAATGAGTCCTTATTATCTTACACATCCTCCCTTTCTCTCCTTTTTAGTCCTTACCATATTGGTCAAGCAGTAACCTGATTGACCTCTTAACTGATCAGACCTTCGAAATTGTTGGATAAACTTGAGATTGGCCAAGAGATTCTTTGGATTTGTTTTCACAATGGTATATATAAGTAAAGGTAATAGTATATCCGTATTCAACAACTCTTTCTTTTCTGCATCCTGCTGAACTGTTTCTGTAATGATCTGATGTGTCTTGATGATTGCATCCAATTTTTCTTTTGGACCTTTGATCGTATTCAACTCTTGTAATCGTGCACCGGCCAATTTGACAATAGTATTCATCTCTTCTTGAGAAAGTGATACACCCAAATGGGATAAATCGAGATCTAACAAGTTGAATGCTGCAATACGTGACTCTAATGCTTCTCCTTGCATCGCTTCGTCTCCGTGTGGATCAGTGAAAAAGTAGTCATACAGTTGCTCGCATAAAAAGGATTCTATTTTATCCAAACTAGCGTCATCATCATCATCGTTAGCATCTTGATGTAATTCTTGCATAAAATCTAGAAATGTCTTGTTCGCTCCTTCTGTTGTTCGAGGCGGATTCTTTTTGAATTGCTTGATAAATCTATACAGATTATCAATAACAGTTTTGTTAATACTTTTTTTTTTATTACTTTTCTACTTTATCGCTTGTTGATAAGCCCTTTAGTGCATCTTGTCTTGTCCAATCTATGATTTCTTTTCTTGATATGGGTTTTTGTATAAGAATCACATTTATCTGTTGATCTTGAAGTGATAGTTGTATATGGCTTGCTAGGATCGTATATCTTGGATGATTTTTCATGTGTGAAGTGTCTAGACTAAATAATGATCTACAACAATAATAAGTCTTGTGCATAAATGATTACATAGCATATAAATACTTACTTTTTGGATAGTTGATGGATATCAAATGATTCAATGAGATTAGCAATGATGAGTTGGTCTCTAAACACATGTAAGTCTCTTTATATATATCTATATTTATACATACCCTTCAATCACACTGTGAATACCACTAGGTGAGATCATTTGATCACTTTCTTCTTCTTCTTCTTTCATTGGAATCAAGATATGATCCATAATAAATTCATGATCAACTATAGCTGATGGATGAGAGGGTATTGAAACAGGCAAGAGTACGATGGCCTATCATAAATATATATATAAGCATATTAAAAAATAAAACATGTCTTCTTTTTTTACTTTGCTGTTTTTTGTCAAAATGTTTATGATATCTATAAAGTCTTCTTGTTGGTTCTGTAGTTGAGATAAGACCAACATTCCCCAAGAGTTGACTGGTATTGGTATACTTGTATTGTTTTTTTGTTTATCTGAATTGTTACTATTGCTAGTAGTAGTACTACTACTCGTGCTGCTAGTAATAGTACTGTTATTATTATTATTTGAAGTTATTCGTTGTAAGAAACTAAAGCTACTGTCTTGTTCATTTGACTTTTTGAAGGAATCAAAGCGAAACATTCTTTATGCACGCACAAATGAATAAAGAAAAAAAAAGTATATATTTTAATAAATTCTCTTTGTCTTCCTAATCTGACTTTAGGGAGTTTCAATCGTAAAGTTAACAAATTGGGGTAAATAAGCATAAGAACTTAATTCAAGGATATAAACTTGATTAGAGAACCTCGATCCATTATAACCACCAAATAGAAAAAGTCGACTATCATAGAGCACAGTTGAATGGTATCCTCTGGGTGAAGGTGCTTGTCCATAGACTCGCTTGGTTTCCCACTTTAGACTGACCAAGTTGAGTAAGATCAATTCACTACAATACTGTTTGCCATCATGTCCTCCAATGATAAACAGGTAGGATCCAACAGAGGTAGCTGAATGGGATAACCTGGGTATACTCTTCTCCATGGGTATCTTATGCCATTTCTGATGAACAAGGTCTAATACATGCACATCACCAAAACATTCTTTACCATCGCTTCCTCCAAATATGACTACTTTATCTCCCACAAGTGTACCCGAATGATATCCACGACTACTTGGTCTATCCCCCGTCGTTCGTAGTTCGCTCCACACGAGCGTTTTCAGGTTGAGGATATGAACATCATTTAGTGCCTTCTTCCCATCTCCTCCTCCAAAGATATAGAGTCCATCATTCCAGATGACGGCTGCGTGTGCTCTTCTTTCGGATGGTCTGTGAGTTGTTTCTAGACATGTCCATATCATTGTGTGTGTACTAAACTTATAAACATGATTATAATAAGTCTGTCCATCTCCTCCCCCTACCAAATAAATGTCTCCATTGTCATCTACCACAAAGCAATGAGCTCGACAGGGCGGTGGTGGCGTGCCGTATACTTTGGGCTCAGACCAGTGAAAGGTATCCAAATCAAGAATATAGAGCGTATCGGAGCATGTGGTCCTGGTCGTACCGCCATAGACATACATCTTCCCATCATAGACAGCACTAGCATGAGCTCGTAATTTGGGCGGTTCTAAACCTAGTAGCTCAGCTATAGACCAATACATGGCTGGTGTCGGCGCCAAATCCAAGGTCTTTTTGTTGTCTTCTTCCTTGGCTGTCTTGAACATCAATTTAGCCTCATTTGCTGAAAATGAAGACGTTGATGCGTTCTTTTCTATGAAAAATACATTTAATAAAAAGCCATCATTAAATTAATTCGAGACATACTTTGTTACTTGTCACAGAAGAAAAGGATCGAACAGAGACAGTAGAGGCTGTATTCTCATAGTTTGAACTAAAGTGAATATTGGAATTGAAACTGCGTTGCATTGGTTTATTACTGCCACTGCTATTGCTGCTACCACTGCTGATAGTGCTATGATCAATAAATGTTTGAGCAACAGCAATAAAATAAACTTGTTTATTAATAATACCTTAGAGGTTCTTTACCATTGTTCACAGATAAGGAACGTTTCATCCTAGAAATAAGCCCCTTATGTTTCTTTCCAAACACATCTAATCCTGCTGCACTGTTTGATTCATCATCTTGGTGGAAAGACATTTCTTGTGAGAAAAAAAAAGGGAAACAACAAGCGTGTAACAAAGTGGGATTTATGTACACACACGCACACGGAAATACTTTTTTGCTCCTCTCCCCTTCCTCTATCTTTATTTGTTCCCCCCCTTTTTTTTTACTGAAATGGTGCTTGTTACTCGTATTACTCAGTTACTCGGTATTAAGCATCCCATTATTCAAGGAGGAATGCAGCATGTTGGAAAAGCTGAACTTGCTTCTGCGGTTTCTAATTCAGGGGCACTTGGTATTCTCACTGCCTTAACTCAACCAACACCCGAAGACCTACGAAAGGAGATTCGTAGGTGTCGTGAGATGACAGATAAACCATTTGGTGTCAATATGACCTTTTTGCCTGCTCTCAGGTTACCTCCTTATAAGGACTATGCTCAAGTCATTATAGAAGAAGGGGTAAAGATTGTAGAGACAGCGGGCAACAATCGTAAATGAAATATAATTGATATATGGTCAACGATATCTAATGTATTCTCCCTCTTTACTTTATATATGGATGATAGCTGGAGAGTTTATCAAGATGTTCAAAGATGCAGATATCAAGACGATCCATAAATGTGTTGCTGTACGACATGCCTTGACGGCTCAGAGATTGGGTGTGGATGCTGTGTCTATGGATGGATTTGAGTGTGCTGGTCATCCAGGAGAAGATGATATCACAGGGCTCATCCTGTTGGCCAAATCAGCACGAAAGCTCAATATCCCTTTTATTGCCTCTGGAGGTATTGGTGATGGTCGCGGTCTTGCTGCTGCTTTAGCATTGGGAGCAGAAGGTGTTAACATGGGTACACGCTTCTTGTGTACAAAGGAGGCACCTATTCATGAAGCGATCAAGCAAAAGATGGTAGAGGCAGATGAACGATCGACTGCACTTGTTTATAGACCCTTTAGAAATACAGCACGCATATTCAAAAATAAGGTAGCCGTTGAAGTCAATGAGATAGAAAGAACAAAGGAGGATCTCAAGTTTGAAGATATTGCTGAACTTGTGTCTGGTACCAGAGGAAAGCAAGTGTTTGTCAAGGGAGATCCTGATTTGGGCATCTGGATAGCAGGGCAAGTGCTTGGATTGATTGATGACATTCCTACTTGTCATCAACTAGTTACTCGCATGATTGATGAGGCTGAAACGATCATTAGTCAGAGACTAAGAAATATGATAGTTTAGATAAACTCCACTTTAACAATGAACCTCTTGTACTTGTATTACTTTCATGTTGCTGATGGGTTTTCAGAGCTTATGAAGTTCATATACTTTACCTTTTGGTCTTGCTGACATATCGCTTTTCTTTTTCTTTTTGGTATGTTTATAATATACACTAATATAGCCTCTGTAAGTAATAAGCATTATATCCACTTTATAAGCCATACAGCAGCTTGGACCAAGTATATCGCAAATAAAAGCGACTTTCTTGAGGAGCCCCGCAAAAAATCCCTAGGGGAGCGCCACACTCTCCACTCTTCGGGATATCAAATATTAGGCACTGATTACTACTTTTGGCGGTGGCGTCCCCAAAGCTGTCACACAAGTGTACATCTTTCAATTCATGCTTTTACTGTGATAAGCAGACAATACACATAGCTACCATCATTACGTCTATAAGTAATCTTAAATCCTTGGCTCTCGATGTACTTAATTAAGGCCAAGGCACACTCAAAGCTGCATTGCATGTTGTTTATGCCATAGATGTTTAAATTGTTAAAGCTTTGCTCAGTATTGATGGAGGCCTTGGATAACTTTTGTAGATAAATTATAAATTACTCCATCGCTAATATTCATGATACTGTCATACATGAATGGTTATTTGACAAGTTTGCTTCGTCAAGAGGATGGCTGTGATGTAGTTTGTTAGGTGAAGGGAACAAAAGCCTTCATTTTTCTTTTTATAGAGGCAAGTGATGTAAGGACAATCAACCTGAGCTTATAGTCTATATATTTGTATATCTATGTATTGCAATATATATGTCAACAATAACTGTAATGCCTGGAATAGGAGAAGAAGCCTTATAAGTGTAATCTCTTTCTACTGCATGAGTCATTATCAAAAATAGTACATCATTATTTGTAGTATTCAATTTCCAAAGAGTGCTATGATTGGTGAATCTTCACATTGGATGTTTAGAATCTTGGAACAAGAGAGAAGTTGTACAGAGAACCAATCTAAATTTCGGAGAATTGGCTGCATCACATGAAGCTTTCTTGTATTGCTACTTGGCGTCCATTATTTAATGTCGATGTCGCTTGACTGAACATAAACCGTCGATCAGACGTAAGTGATTAACATTGTATCAAAAATTACATGAATGTACATGTAAAAGAGATGGTCAATATTTATTAGTTACTATTACTTAATTAAGAGTAAGAAGGTCAAGCCTGCTGAGGCTTCAATTCTATATCTTTGTACATCTGTTCATCTTCTTCGAGCTCAGGGTCAAACTGCTTGCGTGAAGTAACAAAACTTATCCATGGAGCAATAGCGTCCATTTCTGATTTCAGTTTATCGAGCATTGCAGCACCTACTTGTTCTTCTGTCAATGGTTCGAATTCGCTTTCTGTAAAGTAATAAGTCCAACAAGATATCGATGGAATTTTCACATAACTGACTCTTCTAGTTTGGAGTTCGGTCAACGAACCTATGAGATCATGAACCACAAGAATCTTTTGTGGATTGAGCACACTGTTGTTCCATAGTATATAGTACCTTGGCTTCGAAACGATGTCATAGGAGGTGAAGCCACGGTAGATACGAAGATCATTAAAGTTACGGAAGCAAAAGTCATGTATATAACACCTTGCTTGATAGTAGACATCCGCTATTTCAGATTGGATAAAGTAACCGCCAGTCTTAAGCTTACTGATTACATCTGTTTGTTCACTTGCTGACAACGGTAAATCTCTTATTTGCCTGATCACTCCTTCATCACTTCTGTCTATCTTATACCGTAGATTTACCACATTCAACTCATCTTTTTCTGTATTCCATGACCATATCGCCAAACGTAAGAAGCACATTATAAACTCAAGCCCTAGCCAGTAGTAGGTATCCGTCGGTGTCATCTTTTGGACAACCAAGTACGAGCCAATATAGCCAATGACAATGCCTATAGCTGCAAGAAGGCCTATAACATAACCAATGCGTCGGGCAAACAGACTTCCAAAGTGGTAAGGCTCGAATAGTTTCATATCAGAGCGTTTAATGGTATAAAGTAAAGGGGATCCTGATAGCATGATCGCAGCGTCAAACCAGCAGACGAAGGTTGCCACAAAGCTAGAGAATGTCAAGAGAAGGGGGTAATATATATATGGGTCAGATGAATCAGAGGGATCTTCAGGGTATAGTAATAAAGTTCTATAGTGAGGCACGTATGGTATAAAGTTGAAGCAAGATAAAAGAAAGCATGAAGCAAAAGCGCCTATCCAGGTGGATCTACCATAGCTTGGCACACGTATACGTATCCTGACGTTTTGTTCATGCAAGCGATCTTTTTTATTTGGCGGCAATTCATTTATTATGTCGTGTATCACTTTGTCTATCCTGTACTTGTCAAATTTTATGATTTCAATGCCCAAATTTTTGGCAATATTTGGAGGAAGAGACGACTTTAGAATATACTTTGCAAGCCCAAGTGCTCCAAACATTGACATGCCACATGCAGCCGGAAACAAATACCCCATAGTCAACGCCAGTCCAGCATTTGTATCGCAGATATCTGTTCCAAACACGCCTGCGACAGCTGCTACATCTTGAATACCAGAAGCAAAAACCGAGCCAAATGATGTATAATTGCTATCAGCCATACAAAAATGAGAGAAAAAATGAGGGAAAGGCGCGTGAGAGAGAGATAAGAGAAGAGACGTAAAGAAAGGAAAAGACAAAGCTACTGCTTTTTATATTTATATTCAAATGAACAGCAGAAGGATGATGATTTTGTCACACGTCTCCCCCTATTTCTCACCTTGACCTAAACCAACAATAATAATCACTCGGATTTAAGCCTTTTCGTCATTGCTGAGCATGAAAAAATAATTGATTGGCGTAACCTTTGTTTCCACCAACCAAGTTACACATAATTCCTTTATTTGATTTGGTTGATATTATTAGTTTAAATAAACTAAATACATTCTTCCATAAAATCTAAAAAATTCATCTGCTTAACCCCGTTATGTGGATTGAATTAAAGTTTGTTTTTTCAAAAATGGCATCTAGGAAATAAGTGAACAGTAATGTTCAAGTTATGCCTAATGGAATTCAATTAGGTAGTATGTGATTGCTTCAGAAATCCAAGATATATAATGCTGACATCACTATCACGCGTTCATTTTTCTTTTAAAACCATCAGTAAGTAGCATATAATATTTATTACAGTTTGAATATCATTGACCTTGATTATATATTTTTAATAAGGGTCTTTTATGGCGTTATCAACCAAAAACATTTGTCTGCATCGATCTGTGCAATTTTGCGTCCGTTCCTGACATTGACAGGATCGCATGGTCAGTTTTAAAGCTCAACATGTATGTATCACAGATTATCCTACTGTTTTTCTCCATCTTTGCACGGTTTATGCTGATCAGCAAGTAATAGTGAATCTTGTATGATTTAATTCTCGGTCACCAATAAAAGCACAAAAGCTTTGGGTAATCAATTGTAGTTTTTTATATATACCTTGTTCGTAATAAAGGATGTTAATGCATTTGCCACATGTTACTTGACTGGTCGTCTTTTTTGGAAGAGATATACCAATTCCAGAAATAGTTGTCTCACTGACTTGTCGCTTTTTCGTATAAATTATATTATGAAAACTGCAAAAACGCGACTTTACTTTCTGAAAAGACTATATATGGCAGATGGTATGATGAAATCTAGAAAAGAAATGCATTTGAGAGCGCCTCAAGTAGTACACTTCCGATACATGTAAACTACTTTCAGAAGGTACTATCTTGTTTTTTATTGACATTAAGGCATAGCTTATCTTTGAAATGACGTAGTTGGCGAAATCAAAGCAAAGATCAAAGGAAGATCATCGCTGGCTGGCATTAAACCAACTGTATTTTTTACAATGAGCAATGCAATTATATCGTGTTACAATGGGTTTGGAACAAAAGTAAATGCCTCTTATTAAGAAGAAATTTCAGTGGTTCTCTTCGAACATGTCCTGTGACCTTTGTCGGCTAGTTTAGACCCGTTGCTATATGTCTATTTTGATTGTCATATTCATTTGATACACTTATCATCAGTTCGTTTTCATCCTTTTTTCGTCCTCTGTGTGCTCGCTGCTAAGTAAGAATATTCAGTATTTTCTTCACGTATATCCCTCATTTCAATGTATCAAACTCTGCTATATCTTCTTTTTCTATTTGATGCTCCAAGAACTAACATCCTTCTTTCTTGGCGCTTAGCCCTCTACTTGAACGATGTTTTCCTTTTGTGTATTATACACTCTTATTGGCTCAATGCTTTCCAAAGAATCTTCATTCTCGGTTCTGAAGAAGACTTCCTTAAGTCATAGCTGACCACTGTATATTAACTACATTAGTTAGTCTTGGTGTATATTGCTCTTTTCTAAGGGTTAAAGGAAAAACAGGATTAGCCTTTCTTGCATATGAAAATGAATTGAACTATGTACAAGTGGATGAAATACCCTTGACAACAATTCAAAGTCTAGAATTTTAATGGCAATGGACAAATAGATCAAGTTTCGAGAACCTACAAGACTAGAAAACACGGAATTCATAGAAAATATACAGATGGGAGGAGAGGAACGGGATGATACGAGCCGAGACTATGTGAAAGTAAAACGGGAGACTTTATATTAAAGGGTACACAAAAGGATATTATCTGCATGCATTTATGTGAACATCAAGAATCATGCTTAAACAAATTCTAGACAATGATGAAAAATAAGATATCAGTGAAAAGTAAAAACCAAGAAGAAGTCGTTATGACATACACACACAATAGTAATTGAACATACTGTAAAGCATATTTGAAAAACGGGTTTTAAATGGCTGCTCATAAGCTTTATCAGAGAAAAGAGTCAAGCTGGTCAATGATAACAAAGAATTTGCTTGTGCTATTGAGCTTTGAAGAGGTCATGAGCAGACAAATGAGTGCATTGAGAATAAAGTATTTCCCGCACGGCCAGTGTCCATTGACGAAGCTGGGCTACCGTACGTATATGTCTCGAAGCATTATTTTTTTTTTTAAAAAAAAGGGGGGAGGGGGAGGATCTGTTAATATTCGAGCCCTTGGTGCTTCTGCCCACAATGTTAAATCAAATGCAAAAAGAAATCACAACTGAGTTTATTTAGGACATTTATTCGCCACTTTGTAAGAGGATCCCTGTGGCGTATCCAGCGATCCTCTTATTATGCTTTTCTTTATAAAGGAGAGTAAACTCTTTTATTGAATAGACTTTTACAAGCAAGAAAACAAACAAAAAGGCTTACAAGACACTTCTCCAAAATAAGCCAACGCTTGATAAAATGATAGTATCAGGTTTTATTATAGTTTATCTTTACAGATACATATATACTTACACATTTGCCCGATTTTCCTTTTGTACATTATTGGTATATATATTTATATAAACTCAAGTACGAAACACATGTACCAGTTTAAGTATAGCCTCACGACAGATAGGACACTCATTCTTTGTCTCTATCAGCTATACACGCATACACGCGCATATACGCATATACTCATGAGTCTCTTTTTTTTTTCTATTCATTTCTCTCTTTCTCTTTCTTTTTTTCTTACCTTTTTCGCACAATCCATACAAGAGACCATATGTCCACAATCAAGAAATACACAATTTTGTTCAGCATCCAAGCAAATACGACATAGTGTGTCATCTCTTGTGTTGTCTTGACTTTGGCTCTGCTTATGTTGCTCAATTAATCTATTTACAAGTTTGACTAGCTCAGCTTTTTCAATCACATGAGACTGTTCTACAAAGTTTGCTTTCAGGAGAGCTTTTAATGTGCGCACAGAGAGTGAAGAAGGATCCATTTTAGCTTTTACAATGTCATTAAGTGAAAGTAGATCGTTAGAAGATGGAGGAGATGCAGACTGGGATCTTTGTGTATTCATATGATGCTGTTGTTGTTGCTGTGGAGGTGGAGGTGTTTGATATCTTGGCTGTCGTGATTGTGGAGGTGCCTGATATCTTGATTGTTGTGGTTGTGGTTGTGGTTGTGGTTGTGGGGGAGTATAAAAAGGAGGTCGTCTTTGTTGTTGTTGTTGTTGTTGTTGTTGTGGTTGTTGCTGTTGCTGTTGTGGTTGCTTCGGTGAAGGCGTAAATAGATCCTGAACCATATTTGAAAATGAAAACAGAGGTGTATCATTGTTACTAGTACTACTATTACTGCTACTATTGTTGCTTCCATTATTACTTTTCTCGGTTCGGGATAGTCTATGGCGCCTGTTTCTGTAAAAGAGTTCACTCTCATCAGATATAGGTCGTGTATTAAATATGATTCGAACGAGATCATCCTTTTCGATAGCAGTTTTAGCAGGCAAATTGTAAGCTTGAATGTATTCTTTCAACTCTTTCAATGATAGCTGTAATAACTCATTTGAATTCATATTTTGCATTCTTATCAACTTGTCACAAGCATTGCAACACCTCACAGGGCTATTTTTTATATATACAATCAATACACACTTTATATTAAACAATGAAAACCCTCTCCCCCCCCCCACTTACTTGTTATAACCAAACTTCTTGAGTGAATGTCGATTACCTGAGCAATTGCTACAGACGATACCACCTTTGTTAATGATATAAGTAAGCCTTTTCTTTCTAAAAAACAAACAAACCTTACCACAGTTACGGCAAAAGTACTTTTGACGAAAGATATTAAAGACAGCTTGACATTCTATGCAATGCTTGGCCTCATTAAGTGGCTTTAGCTTGGGTATATGGAATACACCACCGGGACCTAATGTTTCTTTATTCTGTGACAATGTTGTAAAATAGAAGAAAAAGAACGAGGAAAAATGGAAAAGAATGGAAAAATGATCACACACATTGTTATATAATTTATATTCTTATTTCTACACCAAAATAAAAGGGTGCTTTTACCAATCAGCTATTCAATAATCCTTTAGTATTGATCAACTATTACGCTGAGTACAATACAAGAAGAATCTACATGCTTACAAATGTGACAACATGAAAGTAAACACATTAGTTCCAAAACAATGCGCATTTGAAGAGGCAAAGACGGCCCAGACAATCTTGATATCCCTTTACAGTGCCATCAGTACCAGACCACGTTATTTTCGACAGCATATCATGAGCTGCACTTATATTGAACTGGCAAACGAAATGGCTACGTTTATAAACCAAGATTAGTCAATCCACAAAAGCATGAAATATGCTTGCAACCGAACTTTGACGGGACGGATATTATTAGACGTACATACCAGAAAAATACCGATTATGTCGAGGCGATTGATCGAAGAAAAACCTTGGATGCTCATAGAGGATCATTTAGAACAAAAAATGGAGAAGGATCAACATACACCTCACTGCCTGTCGAAGACACGAATTATGAGAACGCGTTTTCCACAATAATAATGAATACGGACGGCACGGAGCTGGTGATTAGAATAAAAGCGTTAACGCATCAATCACTTCAAATCTGCGTTTGGATGCATTGGTCAACCCAGAAGTCGGACCAAGCACCGTGTCCTTTTATCTGAACGACAGATCCTGAGTAAAAGGTGCTTCCATCTTTATGGCTTGGAAAGGAACATCTGAAATTTCTCAAAACAACAACACAGTATCCATTACTCTTCATATGATTTGATCTACCAATTATCAACTGTGAACTCATTTTCACTAGCAATTGGCTTATCTTCTTTATCGAGCGAGCAACGAGACAGTCGATAATCTGATGGCTGAATAATATACAGTCTATACTCTCAGCAATGCGGATTATCGTACTGCATCAAAATCTCTTCCAAACAACTGCAGCCAATATCATATGTAGGAACTCTCATTCGAAAGATGCACTTTATCCCTGTTATACAGTAAATTGAAGATAAAAGCTACCATACATAGAACCTTTCAGTCCATTTTAACCCAATCCTTTGATGGTACTATCCGCATTAGCATCATCGACAACGAGTCATTAAACAGCAAACTTCAATCTTTTAGCTTCTGGGATTCCTGGGCGAAATCAATCGGTGAAACAAGCCATTCTACGGGGCTACGTTCGATAAAATCACTATCGGATCGCGTGGTTAGATGAATCCCATAATGGCTTCTGGAAACTCGTATCAATGTGTGTGATCATCGATCGTTTCAGGCACATAAAAATATAATCATCCTTATCCCTTTGATTCCCTTGTCTTGTTCATCGAAACAAAAAGGTAAAAAAATAAAAAGAGTGCAGGAGTCCAAACGCTCCAACACAGCAAAAAAAAAGCTGCCATGAGCTTTGTTTAGCCATAATCTTCTACTACATGATTCATTTAATCGCAGAAATATATAATAAACGTCTGCCCAGATCAGTTTAGTCCGTTTGAAGATTAATACTAAGAAAAAGCTCCTCGGGGATCAAGATTAAAAAAAGTAACAGAAAAGGAATGAACTGAGTCATAAAAAAAATTAAAGAAACTGGTGGATTCTTTGAAAAAACTTTTGAACATACAGGCACATAGTTGTGACCAGTTTGTTATGGTGTAGCTGATCTAATTCATACAATATTGAGCAGATAATCGACCATCACAATGTTCGGGAGAGGATGAAACTAGAGGGAGCCGAAGGACTTAGAGAAAGCATATTTATATGGAAATGACGATGAAGCTTGTCTAGTTTGGGGCATCAATAGGCATCGTTTAAATACTAAGGCAGTCAATAGCTGTTGTCCTCGGAAAACTGTTGCAAGGAATGTTTGGGGATGGTCTAGGTTTGTCACCAGGTGACCCAGCGTGCACAACGACTACGTTCTGATTTTGACATAGGCAGCCAGAGAATAAGATTCAAAGAGATCATTCGGCAGCAGCTTAGAACTTCGACACTGTTGGTGGCTATGCAGATTTTGCTAGATGAAGCACCGTTTGTTAACCTTAAATAAACCAGTACTAGAGTCAATAGCGGTAGATGGCATCATCCTCCAAAGTGGAGCATGAGAGAGTAGATACCTTTGAAGTTTTCTGGTACCGCAATTTGAACAATAGACACACAAGCAGTGCATCATTTGATAAGTATAAAGAATGAAAAGAGGAACTATACCTGTATTATACAGACTCACTCCGACATAAGAAGCTGTTTTGATATATGAGGCAGCATATTCGTGGACATTTTGCCTCAGGTATCCTAAGTCTTCCTGATACAAATACCTTGAGCACGAGGCTGAGGTTTTGTAAAACAATTGATAGCTAGGCCGTGTTCAGGTTGAGGACAAGTGATATACGCGTAGAATTTGGTGCAGACGAGCTTGGAAAACCAGAAGGATTTACACCAATGGATGAAAACATGTCCATCACTGCAAGGCATTCACCCTCGACGTGGCGTGACATCAAGTTTAATCAAAGACGGCATCACTTTCTGACAACACTCTACATGACTTTTTTAATCAGATGCATAAACTATTTTGGGAAAAAAACAACGCTTGCAGTGACGTACGCATTATCCAAAATAAGTAATTGATAGTTTAATTTTATTTTAGATTATAAATTATATAACAATGTGTGTGATCATTTTTCCATTCTTTTCCATTTTTCCTCGTTCTTTTTCTTCTATTTTACAACATTGTCACAGAATAAAGAAACATTAGGTCCCGGTGGTGTATTCCATATACCCAAGCTAAAGCCACTTAATGAGGCCAAGCATTGCATAGAATGTCAAGCTGTCTTTAATATCTTTCGTCAAAAGTACTTTTGCCGTAACTGTGGTAAGGTTTGTTTGTTTTTTAGAAAGAAAAGGCTTACTTATATCATTAACAAAGGTGGTATCGTCTGTAGCAATTGCTCAGGTAATCGACATTCACTCAAGAAGTTTGGTTATAACAAGTAAGTGGGGGGGGGGAGAGGGTTTTCATTGTTTAATATAAAGTGTGTATTGATTGTATATATAAAAAATAGCCCTGTGAGGTGTTGCAATGCTTGTGACAAGTTGATAAGAATGCAAAATATGAATTCAAATGAGTTATTACAGCTATCATTGAAAGAGTTGAAAGAATACATTCAAGCTTACAATTTGCCTGCTAAAACTGCTATCGAAAAGGATGATCTCGTTCGAATCATATTTAATACACGACCTATATCTGATGAGAGTGAACTCTTTTACAGAAACAGGCGCCATAGACTATCCCGAACCGAGAAAAGTAATAATGGAAGCAACAATAGTAGCAGTAATAGTAGTACTAGTAACAATGATACACCTCTGTTTTCATTTTCAAATATGGTTCAGGATCTATTTACGCCTTCACCGAAGCAACCACAACAGCAACAGCAACAACCACAACAACAACAACAACAACAACAACAAAGACGACCTCCTTTTTATACTCCCCCACAACCACAACCACAACCACAACCACAACAATCAAGATATCAGGCACCTCCACAATCACGACAGCCAAGATATCAAACACCTCCACCTCCACAGCAACAACAACAGCATCATATGAATACACAAAGATCCCAGTCTGCATCTCCTCCATCTTCTAACGATCTACTTTCACTTAATGACATTGTAAAAGCTAAAATGGATCCTTCTTCACTCTCTGTGCGCACATTAAAAGCTCTCCTGAAAGCAAACTTTGTAGAACAGTCTCATGTGATTGAAAAAGCTGAGCTAGTCAAACTTGTAAATAGATTAATTGAGCAACATAAGCAGAGCCAAAGTCAAGACAACACAAGAGATGACACACTATGTCGTATTTGCTTGGATGCTGAACAAAATTGTGTATTTCTTGATTGTGGACATATGGTCTCTTGTATGGATTGTGCGAAAAAGGTAAGAAAAAAAGAAAGAGAAAGAGAGAAATGAATAGAAAAAAAAAAGAGACTCATGAGTATATGCGTATATGCGCGTGTATGCGTGTATAGCTGATAGAGACAAAGAATGAGTGTCCTATCTGTCGTGAGGCTATACTTAAACTGGTACATGTGTTTCGTACTTGAGTTTATATAAATATATATACCAATAATGTACAAAAGGAAAATCGGGCAAATGTGTAAGTATATATGTATCTGTAAAGATAAACTATAATAAAACCTGATACTATCATTTTATCAAGCGTTGGCTTATTTTGGAGAAGTGTCTTGTAAGCCTTTTTGTTTGTTTTCTTGCTTGTAAAAGTCTATTCAATAAAAGAGTTTACTCTCCTTTATAAAGAAAAGCATAATAAGAGGATCGCTGGATACGCCACAGGGATCCTCTTACAAAGTGGCGAATAAATGTCCTAAATAAACTCAGTTGTGATTTCTTTTTGCATTTGATTTAACATTGTGGGCAGAAGCACCAAGGGCTCGAATATTAACAGATCCTCCCCCTCCCCCCTTTTTTTTAAAAAAAAAAATAATGCTTCGAGACATATACGTACGGTAGCCCAGCTTCGTCAATGGACACTGGCCGTGCGGGAAATACTTTATTCTCAATGCACTCATTTGTCTGCTCATGACCTCTTCAAAGCTCAATAGCACAAGCAAATTCTTTGTTATCATTGACCAGCTTGACTCTTTTCTCTGATAAAGCTTATGAGCAGCCATTTAAAACCCGTTTTTCAAATATGCTTTACCGTGTGTCCAACTACGCCTAGAGAATCACCTCCAAATAGCCAATTACTGTTGTGTGTGGATATCATAATGACTTCTTTTTGACTTTTACTTTTCATTGGTATCTTCTTTGTCATTATTGTCTAGAACTTGTTTAAGCACGGCTCTTGATGTTCACAGGTAATAATGTTTCGTGTAACCCTTTAATATAAAGCCTCCCATTTTACTTTTACATAATCTCGGATCATAGTATCCGCTCCTCTTTCCCATCTTTACATTTCCTATGACTTCCGTGTTTTTCAGTCTCGTGGGTTCTCGAAATTTGATCTACTTGTCCATTGCTATTGAAATTCTAGATCTGAAGGTTATTTCGTCCACTTGTATATAGTCCATTATATTTTCATATGCAAGAAAAGCTAATCCTGTTTTTCCTTTAACCCTTAGAAAAGAGCAATATACACCAAGACTAACTAATGTAGTTAATATAAAGTGGTCAGTTATGACTTAAGGAAGTCTTCTTCAGAACCGAAAATGAAGATTCTTTGGGAAAAGCATTGAGCCAATAAGAGTGTATAATACACAAAAGGAAAATGCCGTTCAAGTAGAGGACTGATCGCCAAGAAAGAAGGGCGCTTATTCTGAGAACCTCAGATAAAAAAAAAGAAGATATAGCAGAGTTTGATACATTGAAATGAGGGATATACGTGAAGAAAATACTGAATATTCTTATTTAATGGCGAGCACACAGCGGTCATGATTAACAGAAAAAAAATGGCAAAGAAGGGTTGGTTATAAATATATCAAATGAACATAGCAAGCATGGTAAGCTAGTAACGGAACTATATTAGGTAACAAAGGTCACAGGACATACTTGAAGGGAACCACTAAAATTTCTTTTCAACGAGAAGAAGGACCGAGCGCGTTTTACGCGTGCCCAGGCTTTTTCGCTCAGCGTTTTCAAACGGAAAAATTGGGAGTTGAAAAATCCTTGCATACTGTAAATAGCGATCTTCCATATATACGATTAGTTCAATCTCTCTTTTCTTCCGTTTGGTCAATTACATCATTTTAAAGTGTAGCTGTTGAACTGATTTGCCATTGCAAAGATAAGCTATGTCGTGTTACCTGCAAAATAATTGACAATACTTCCGAAAATAGTTTACACGTGTCGGATATGCATAGTCTTTACATTTTTCAAAACGATGACAGGCGACACGGAAAAGGAAATATTTTTGTTTGTGTGCTCCGATATTCGAACCACGAGGTGTACAAAAAA
The DNA here is from genome assembly GCF_002708625.1 of Rhizopus microsporus ATCC 52813. Classification (NCBI taxonomy): domain Eukaryota; kingdom Fungi; phylum Mucoromycota; class Mucoromycetes; order Mucorales; family Rhizopodaceae; genus Rhizopus; species Rhizopus microsporus. Next base: position 526,223 of record NW_019671920.1, on the reverse strand, counting down.
GCACAGATCTTAGTAGACATTATGATTGTTTGATTGACGCCATAAAAGACCATTATTAAGGCCATTTGAGAGATCGCCGAGATAATATATCTCCAAGCTATAATACAATTTTGTATTATTTACTAATAGGCTCTTATTATTTAAATCTCGATATGAAAGCGAACGTGACGACGATGTCAATATTGCAACACGTACATTTCTGAAGTAACCACATGCTATCCATTTGATTTTTACACAATTTCGATTGGATCTTATTGCTCATCTTCTTCAAATTGTATTCACTGAGGCCGTCTTTGATGAGGTTTGTTTTCAATGCACAAAGTCCGCCACTGTAGATAGATATGGTTCGGAACCCCAAATAAAAATAAGGTTCAAATATCACAAAACAGGTAGGACAGGCAAGCTTATTGGCAATAGTTGTTCTATACTTAACAACATACACTATTGGTAAAGAAAAGATGACTCGGGAGAACTACATGAGTACGCGTAGCATAACGCTTCTGTAACAGCTATTTAAATAGCTGTATCCTTTCTCTTTCACTCTTCTTCTTTATCTCTCTTTTATTTTCTCTCACCCTCTTTTATATTCCCTCACTCTCTTTTTTTATACATGACTGATAGCAACTCTACATCATTTGGCTCGGTTTTCGCTTCCGGCATTCAAGACGTGGCGGCTGTGGCAGCTGTGTTGGGAACAGATATCTGCGATACAAATGCTGGACTGGCGTTGACTAGAGGGTACTTGTTTCCTGCTGCATGTAGTATGTCAATGTTTGGAGTGCTTGGCCTTGCAAAGCACATAATCAAGTCCTTTTTGCCTCTGCGCATTGCCAAGAATTTGGGCATCGAAGTCGAAAAGCTTGACACATATGGGATAGACAAAGCGATACACGGCGTAGCAAGTAAATTGTCGTCGCATTCAAAAACCCGTTTGAATGCACAAAATGTCAGGATATGCATACGTGTGCCAGATTATAACAGGTCCATCTGGATGGGCGCTTTTGTTTCTTGCTTTCTTTTATCCTGTTTCAACTTTATACCCTACGTTCCGCACTACAGAACATTCTACTCGAACTTTGAAGATCCCCTAAACTCATCTGACCCACACATATACTTTCCTCTTCTCTTGACATGCTCCAGCTTTGTGGCATCCTTCGTCTGCTGGTTTGAAGCTGCTATCATGCTATCGGGATCCCCATCACTCTATACATTAGCTGCTTTAGATATGGATGTGTTTGTGCCTTATTACTTTGGCAGTTTGCTTGCCAGGCGCATTGGTTATGGTATAGGGCTTCTTTCAGCTGTAGGTATTGTCATTGGCTATATTGGCTCGTACTTGGTTGTCCAAAAGATGACGCCGCTGGATACCTACTACTGGCTTGGGCTTCAGCTTGCACTGTGCTTCTTACGCTTGGTGATATGGTCATGGAGTGCGGAAGAGGATGACTTGAATGTGATATATCTACGGTATAAGATAGACAGAAGCGATGAAGGAGTTATCAGGCAAATTGAAAGATTGTTACATACAAGAAAAGAGGCAGAGCACGCAATCAGCAAACTCAAGACTGGTGGCTACTTCATTCGGTCTGAAATAGTGGATGCATATTGTCAAGCAAAGTATTTTATACACGATCATTGTTTCCATAACTTTAATGATCTTCGTATCCAGCGTAGCTTTATCTCTTCTGTCATCATTTGGAGACCAAGGTACTTTATACAATGGAACAACAGTGTGCACAAGCCGCAAAAGATTCTTGTGATCTATGGAGACATAGGTTCGTTGACCGAACTCCACACTAAAAGAGTCAGTTATGTGACGATCAAAGAGATATCTTGTCGGACCTATTGCTTTACAGAAACCGAATTCAAACCACTGACAGAAAAGCAAGTAGGCGATAAAATGATTGGCATACTGAAATCAGATATGGACGCTATTACTCCATGGATAAGTCTTTTTATTTCATGCGAGCAGTCTAGCTCTAACGTCGAAGGAGATGAACAGAAGTATGAAAAAATAGAATTAGAGCCTCGACCGGCTAAATTTTCTTAATCTTAATTAAATCAGTAATAATAAATATTGGATACCTCTCTTGCATATACATTCATGCACTTTTTGATGCAAGTTAATCAATACGCGTTCCCGACTTCGGAAATTGAGTAATCGTATGTTTTCAAGTGGAAAAGAGGAGCATGGAGAGGCGTAAAATAGACAAATATAAACAAAAATAGTTACACTTACACTCGCTTCAAAAAATTATTCGCACACTCTCAGTATGATTTTTGCACACTTTCGATTTGACTATTTACTATTGTCTACATCCGTTAAGACAAATCCTCTGCCATACTCATCTACAGCATCTCCATGTACATCTCCTCGGTAGAAATGGAAGTTCATGCAAGTAACTTTTATTTTCGAAACTATGCAAAGAGTTAAATCTGAAGTGTGCAAAAGTCATACTGAGAGTGTACACCAATCACATGTATGAAGACTCTCTTTTTTATTCGGACTGTATCAACACTATCCTCTTGATGAAGCAATCTTTCCCGCTGCTCATTCATATATGACAGTATTAAGAGTCTTGGCAATGAAGCAACCCACAATTCATCTACAATAATTATGCAAGACCCCATCAATGCTGAGCAAAGACTTGAACAATTTAAATATCCATGACATTAACATGTGATGGAGAAGAAGCTACCTTGACCTTAATTAAGTACATTGAGAACCAAGGCTTTTAGATTGTTCATGGATCTAGTGATGGTGACTATATGTGTTTTTTTTTTTTTTTTTCCACAATAAAGGTATGACAATTTTGAAGGCGCCACCCCAAAAATAGTAATGGCGCCTAATATTCGACATCCGAAGTGTGGAGAGCGTGGGGTCCAGACAGATTTTTGCTGCTGTATGGCTTATAAAGTGGATATAATGCTTATTACTTACAGAGGCTATATTAGTGTATATTATAAACATACCAAAAAGAAAAAGAAAAGCGATATGTCAGCAAGACCAAAAGGTAAAGTATATGAACTTCATAAGCTCTGAAAACCCATCAGCAACATGAAAGTAATACAAGTACAAGAGGTTCATTGTTAAAGTGGAGTTTATCTAAACTATCATATTTCTTAGTCTCTGACTAATGATCGTTTCAGCCTCATCAATCATGCGAGTAACTAGTTGATGACAAGTAGGAATGTCATCAATCAATCCAAGCACTTGCCCTGCTGTCCAGATGCCCAAATCAGGATCTCCCTTGACAAACACTTGCTTTCCTCTGGTACCAGACACAAGTTCAGCAATATCTTCAAACTTGAGATCCTCCTTTGTTCTTTCTATCTCATTGACTTCAACGGCTACCTTGTTTTTGAATATGCGTGCTACCACCGCTTTAAAATATTGTTCATCACCCCGTTCTGCCTTCTGTTTTGTTGAATGACTCATTACTCTATGACAAGTCAATGTGTAACATGCAATATGAGCAGAATATATTGATTTATAACGAAGCACATACGCTGTTTTTTAACTGGAATTCAATTATCACTTTATGGAGATGATGGCACCACATGGCTATTCTTGTGGAAAGAACCTATTCTAAAAGCTGCACTTTGTTGCTATCTGTAGGCGGGAACTAAAATAAAAGATGTAAAAGAAGATAAAAATCGTCAAAGTTAGCCCGAAAAGAATGTACTGTCGTTCCACTGCTAATTCAAGGATTTACTAAAAGGTGTGAGACTTAAAATAAAAAATCATTGATTGTTTAAAGTTAATTTCGCGAATTACGAGTAACTGATATCATGCTGTTCTCCTTATATAACAAGATATGGTGCCTCGAAGCTAGTATTCTTAAAGAATATGGCTAGGTGAGTGCTTACCATGAGATTGAGAATGAAGCTATGGGCGTTATATACGAAAAACTGGATCTTTTTGCTATAAAGCAGTTACTTGCAATCCACGAATTTAACTTCAAACAACCAATGATTTTTTATTTTCAATTCCCTTTTTTTAGGTTGAGAAGGATCTTTGTAACTTTTGTAACTTAGTATTACAAACAGTTGTAAATTGCTTTGATTATAAGATATCATCTTTGCAATGATTGAATTTTTATATCTTTTTCACAACAGAAGGATTATTTTTATTAAATTATATTTTCATGCAACATCTTAGGTTGGTCTGGTGCCACTATGGGTTTGTTTTTGTTTTTTTATTCTTTGAGTAAGGGATGTGTAATAGAGCGGCTTTTTAAACACCACCACCACTTCACATTTAGTAACTTCTTGCATTTGGTGGTACAGTCTTTTCAGAAAGTAAAGTCGTATTTTTGCAGTTTTTATAATACAATTTATATGAAAAAGCGACAAGTTAGCGCGACATCTCTTTCTGGAAATGGTGTAAAACAAGTGTAACCCCGAGTTTACCTAAAAGCCCCTATGACAACACAAGGGTTCTGATCCGGAACGTTCCATAATTGGAGAGGGGGTGATAAGGAGATGTAATTAATTATTTATAACTTCATTAGCTCAGATTACGTGGCAGATATCAAGTCTCTATGAAAACTTAAAAATAAACAACTTATATCGTTGTCAAATATGCGGAAATAAAATAGATGTTTCTTTAAAATCTAGTGGCGTAGTGAACTTGCTGATGAGAGTAAGTTGAGTACAAATAACCCTACGACATTGCTTTGCAAATCCGAAGAAAGGTAACCAAACGCGTGCCTTTAACTAAAACCTACATCATCTGGTGAAATGCAAACAAATAGACCAATATACAGTTTTTTCTACAAGTAATGTCGCATAATTCGAAAGTTTATAATGCAAAATACACCATTCCCAGAAAGAGATGTCGCGCTAACTTGTCGCTTTTTCATATAAATTGTATTATAAAAACTGCAAAAATACGACTTTACTTTCTGAAAAGACTGTATACAAAAGGACTACCTTAGCACTTTCCAATTTGTCATGTTCTATCGCACTCAGCATTTACCACGTTACAGCATAGTATGTAGAGTTACACTACATATGACTAAAAGAGGACATATTTAAGATTCTCAACAACACGTTTCTATATAAAAGGCTCATCTTTAGTTATTCCTTCCTTCTTTGTCATTTTTTATACATGGTTGATAGCAACTCTACATCATTTGGCTCGGTTTTAGCTTCTGGCATTCAAGATGTGGCAGCTATGGCAGCTCTGTTTGGCACAGATATATGCGATACAAGTGCTGGATTAGCGTTGACTAGAGGGTACTTGTTTCCTGCTGCATGTAGTATGTCAATGTTTGGAGTGCTTGGCCTTGCAAAGCACATAATCAAGTCCTTTTTGCCTCTGCGCATTGCCAAGAATTTGGGCATCGAAGTCGAAAAGCTTGACACATATGGGATAGACAAAGCGATACACGGCGTAGCAAGTAAATTGTCGTCGCATTCAAAAACCCGTTTGAATGCACAAAATGTCAGGATATGCATACGTGTGCCAGATTATAACAGGTCCATCTGGATGGGCGCTTTTGTTTCTTGCTTTCTTTTATCCTGTTTCAACTTTATACCCTACGTTCCGCACTACAGAACATTCTACTCGAACTTTGAAGATCCCCTAAACTCATCTGACCCACACATATACTTTCCTCTTCTCTTGACATGCTCCAGCTTTGTGGCATCCTTCGTCTGCTGGTTTGAAGCTGCTATCATGCTATCGGGATCCCCATCACTCTATACATTAGCTGCTTTAGATATGGATGTGTTTGTGCCTTATTACTTTGGCAGTTTGCTTGCCAGGCGCATTGGTTATGCTATAGGGCTTCTCTCAGCCGTAGGTATTGTCATTGGCTATATTGGCTCGTACTTGGTTGTCCAAAAGATGACACCGACGGATACCTACTACTGGCTTGGGCTTCAGCTTGCACTGTGCTTCTTACGCCTGGTGATATGGTCATGGAGTGCGGAAAAGGATGACTTGAATGTGATATATCTACGGTATAAGATAGACAGAAGCGATGAAGGAGTTATCAGGCAAATTGAAAGATTGTTACATACAAGAAAAGAGGCAGAGGATGCAACCAGCAAGCTCAAGACTGGTGGCTACTTCATTCGGTCTGAAATAGTGGATGCATATTATCAAGCAAAGTATCACTTTCACGATGTGTTTATTCCTGGCTTTAATGATGTTAACATACAAGCCTTCCTCCGTCCGTTGGAAAAAACAAAAAGAGCAACATACTACATAATGTGGAACGATAAGCTACATCGTATAGAAAAGGTTCTTGCGATGTTTGAAAACATAGCTTTGATAATGGAAGTTGCAGTTACGGAAGTAGGAAGCCTGTTACAACCAATAAAACATCGGGTGGTGCGCTATGCTCAAGTTGCATTTAAAAACTCGTATTATCATGAAGAAAGCGATCTTGAAGCTATAGCAGAGGAACAAATAGATGCTAATACACTGGCAAAGCTGAAGTCAAAGGTGGATGTTATTAATCCATGGATAAAACTTGTCACTTCACGGAGGCAAGTTGACCTTGAGCTTGAAAAAGACGAGCAGCCATTTCAAACTATCGAACTAAAGTCCTTTTAGCACATTTTTTATAATAATAAAAATGTTGTAATAGACTCTTTTGGCTAAAGGAAGTGTTTTAGAGGGCAGTATTTCTGTTTCACAAGATTTTAGTCATAAGTTTCCCTTTATCGAATACAGTAATGTCATTACAGAGAGAAAAAAGAAAGAGAAACAATGATAAAGTAAAACCAGACAAAACACAAACATATGCGGCGTAGCACCAGTTTGGCCCAATGACTTCTCTCTCTCGTAACCTTTGAAGCATGAATGAGATTTGATCTGGCACCTATCTTTTAGCACAAAGCCTCTTTAATGCGCCTCTCGCCTATTATAGAATATATGCAAGATTAGGAAACATGTAAGAAAATATCAGCACAGACTACGCGCACACCGGAGTAAATTTTTTTTATAATCGATCATATGTAGCCAAATCACACCACTATTCATGCATTACTTTATTTATGTGCTTATTAATAAAGTCATAGATATAGTCTTGTGTCTATCTGTAGAATACAAAAATGAAAGAAGTCAAAGAAGATGGGCAGAAGCGAGAGATTGAAAAGATTGGTTTATTACAACAGCTTAAGCGCTTGAAATTACCAATAATAAAAATTTATCTCAGCATGATCAAACCCATTTTCTTTGTTCTTTTTTCATGAATTAAATATGGCTGGACCAAGCTTTGTCTTTGAGATTGACCAATTGTTAAATAAAAGTTGACCAATAGTTTGTGGAATAGGGTATATCCATGCGTAGTCTTTATGCAATTATGTTGTATTGTCATTGTATTCCATGATATTCCTTTAAGCCATATGACACGCCCAACATTCACAGACAAAAAGAGTGAGACTGAAATTCTTTTTGAGACTCAAAAATCATTAGATTTCTCTTTTTCTGTGATATTTCAAAGCAGACTGTCTGAAGCCATCTCTTTCTCTTTCTCTATCTCTTTGTTTCTATATCGTCTCTGTGCTTCTTATAAAGGAACACATCTCATGTTTCAATGGGTCTCTTTAAAAAGTGTAAGTGATTATGTCATGATTCAAGTGCGGAGTTTATGATGGCATCGAGGTACATTCAGTTTTTTTTTTTCTCTCTTTCTTCTCTCTTTGCAGTTGCGATTAAAGTACAGCAAGTGACACTATATATAATCCATTTTTGCCCTCCCCTTTTTTTTCTCTACTTCTTTTGTATCCATGTCTTCAGAGCAGGAAAATAGTAATACGACAAACAACCTACATGTCAAATTTAGTACAGAAAACACAAACGAGCCAATAGAATATTCAAATTATTATGCACCACTTCAAAATAACGAAGTGATACCAAACGATTATCCAACCCGCACTTCCTTTAGAATAGACAATCCTTACGGCATACACCCACCCAACGAAATTATCGACCAGTCGTCTTCTCGTGATTCTGAAAAAGTCGTAGAAATATCACCCAACGAACGCTATGTCCGTCTGAACACACTGCTTGGTAAAGGTGCTTACAAAGTGGTCTATAAGGCCATTGACCGTGAAGAAGGATATGAAGTCGCTTGGAACACAATGCAAGCCATGTCGAACCCCAACAACAAAGATCTCGAGCATGAAATACAAATTCTGAAATCAGTTCGACATCCAAACATCATTGCCTTTCATGACGCTTGGTATGGCGATAACGAGTTTGTATTTATCACTGAACTCATGACGTCTGGTACACTGCGAGAATATATTCGAAAATTGGTTCCTTTGCCTAATCTAAAAATCATCAAACGTTGGTCTCGTCAAATCCTCAAGGGATTGGCTTATCTTCACGGACATAATCCACCCATCATCCACAGAGACATCAAGTGCGACAACATCTTTATTAATGGAGCCCATGGAGAAGTCAAGATTGGAGACATGGGAACAGCAGAGATGAAGTTGGGTAAAAAATATACACTCATTGGCACACCAGAGTTTATGGCACCTGAGATGTATGAAGAACAAGGCTATAGCGAAAAAGTGGACATTTATGCCTTTGGTATGTGTCTTTTAGAGATGGCAACAGGTGAATATCCCTATGGTGAATGCAAAAACGCAGCTCAAATATACAAAAAAGTGTCTGCTGTAATGTGAATATATTAATTACATATATCTGTGTCTCATTCTTTTCTGTAGGGAGTTAAACCTGCTTGCCTTTCCAAAGTACAAAACCCAGAAGTACTCAGCGTGATTGAAAATTGCTTGAGCAATGAAGACCAGAGGATGTCAGCACAGGAAATCTTGGAACATTCTTTTTTAGCCGTCGAGCCTGACGTTGTCTTACTCGCAGCAGACCCTGATAATGTTCATCTGACACTACAGGTTGTTTTCAAAGGCATGGATAAGCTCTCGGTCAAATTCGATTTTAATGTCGAGACAGATACAGCAGAGGAAGTGGTACGGGAGATGATTGAAGAACAAGTCTTACCGGAGAGATATCAGCAACATATCACAAAAGAGATCAATCGTATCTTGAGAGACATCGATAAACCATCTGAGTCAGAACAGGCAGAACAAGTCAGACGATCTGTCTGGAGAAGAGAAAGCGACATTCGAAATGAACTGGATCGAACTAGAGCAGAGTTGACTCAAGCTAATGATAAAGTGCTAGAAATAGAACAAAAGTGCGACTCAATCGAAAGTCGTGCTCGTGCTGCCGAAAACAAATATAGAGAGGCTATACGTACATTAAAGGAATTAGAAGAATCAAGAATGTCTCAAATCGAAACAGACACTAAGCTTGATAGTTTAGCTCATCTGTCCATTCAATCCAATTCAACAACACAACAAGCTATTATAGAAGATCGAGAACGAGAAAAGTTGGTGAATCATATCTTGGATGGTAAGTTTCCCTTGTTTCTTTTATGCAATTTCTTAACCGTATTATAGAATACTCCGATGACACAGACATCAGTGTCTTTGTCACAGATTGTGCTTTGGCATCGCACCGAGGAGCGGATAAAGCACAAGAATGGGCAAAGAAATTAAAAAATCAAGACATCATGACTGTTGGTGACTTGCGAGATTTACATGATGAAGATTGGGCTGGCATTGGCTTAACCGTATTCGCTTTGAGAGCTTTAAAAAATATGTTAAAAGGTAAACGATTGGCTGCAAGCAGTCAGCTTTCACAATCACAGCACACACCACAAATTCCTTCATCTCCTCCACAAGCCATTCATTCTCCTCCGTCATAAAAAAAAAGCACATATACACACACACAACATTCTACTATTTAATATGTAATAAAAAACATGTGTAATCCTTTGTATTAAATGAACTATGAAAAAAGAAAAAGGGAAGAGAGGGTAATAATGATAATCTATGTGACAGTTATTTTTACAAGATGGTTGTTTAATCCATCATCATAATATCTTCATCTCTATCCATCAACATATCATCTCTTGCTTCAGAATGAACGATTTCACGACGTATTTCAGGTGAGATACCAGGATGGTGTTTCTTTCGAAGGACTTCTAATAATATATCTTTTTGTTCTGCCACCAAATCTTGTTTATAACGCTGAACGAATACCAACATCGATTGATGCCAAAGCACAGGCATGTCTCGAGGATCATTAGCAAATCGAGCAAAATGCATGACGAGGGCATCGACCACTTTGTAAGGTAAAGCATATTTCTTATCGAGCAGTATACGAATGAAGATGGAGTTGGGACCAGTGTATTCCATTTCGGCTAAACGCAAAAGAGCAGCAGAGGAGTGAAGAACAGGGATGGAGACCTTGGAGAGGACACTACCAAGAATAGAGGCTTCCTTTAATGTGCAGTTGCCTGATTCACAGAGAGGGAAGAGAATGCCCTTGAAGAAGGCGGCAGGACGATAGAGACCCTTTTTCAATGCCAAGTAGAGATGGTAGCTTAACTTCTTATTGGCCGCAATGTCTTCACGCACACGATCAAGTAGGACGAGATTTAAGAATCGTTGAACTGGCTTCACTTTCAGATTAGACACAAACATACGAGTTGCTTCATAGGTAGCATGAGGTGTCCAAGTCTCGGGTGAGGTGAGGTATAAGATCTCTTCCCAGTTGCTCAAAGAAGGGATAATCTTGAATGCTTTAGGTAGTTTGCCTGATTTATAACGACTCAACAACTGACCCACTCTAAATAAATCATGTTAGATCTTGTTGCCATGGTTACTGTAATAGACTTACTTTGTATAGACTTCAACCACTTTGGGATTCATCGAAGGCGTCAGCTGTTCTTCCTCCTCTTTAATTATATTAGTTTACCTTTCCTTTTTTTCAATTGTGTTCACCTACCGATTGCTGGTAATCCCTCAGCAGCATTCTTTTCATTGATCTTTTCCATGATAATGTCTGCTAATGACTTTTTCTCTCGAGGTGCACTTGGCAAAAACTTGCTCAATATATCAGCATCTGCCTCATCTACTTCGATTTCCTCATAGTCAGCATATTCTTCGACATCTTCAAACTCTTCTTCATCATCAGGAAATCCCAAACCAAAGGTTTCTTTGACTTGACTACGTTAAACATGTAAATATATAGTAAAGATAGTTTTCTTTGTTCTTACTCTTCTTCGTCTTCGTCTTGATCTCCTTGTTCTTTATCAATTTGCTCTTGTTGTTCTCTAGCAATCTTTAAGATTTTTTTAGATAATTTGGAGTCCAAGTATTCCTGTTGTTTGTCTGTCAGTAAATAAATCTCTTAGTTTATGTTTTTTTCTTTTACTTGATCGGGTTCTTCGGATCTGCTGTTACGATCAATGAATTTTTGACGAGGTGCTTTTTTGGCGAAGGCTTGCTCAGGAATATCAGCAAGTTGAACATGAAGAGGATCATGGCGTTGAGGACGACCAGCTTTGACTGAGGCTTTTCCCATCGTTAGTGTTTGGAATTTAAAAAAAAAGAAAAAAAAAAAATTCAAGAGGCTTGTGACCCCCCTTTTTCCTGCAAAAATAACACCCTTTTTCTTATTGGATACATTTTCTCTCTTTTTTTTTTACACTTGAACCATGACAGACCATCACCATCACGACCATTCAAACTGTAACCATGACCATGACAATACCAAGAAAGTGACTGACGCTGTTAATGATGAATTGGCTCTAAGACAAAAGACAGCTGAAAAGTTAACAAAGGTAATAATCATCAAAAGAGTCAATGTTGAACTGACACATTGAGAGTAGGCTTTAGTTGAAATGCAGGAATTAGCCAATGAACATAAAAAGACATTACCGTAAGTGGAGAACGATGCTTTTATATTAGGAATTAATATAATTATTTTAAAGTAAACCTTTGACCGGTGCAGTCAATAAAGCTGATGTCGAGCTCTTGGTAAGCGGAAACTATGTAGAATAACACGAAAACATAACTCGGTAAATAGGTAAAGGAAATGCAACTGACAAAAGCAGAGGCTGAAGCAGCTTTAAGAGCCAATGGAGGTGATGCTGTAGCTGCTATCAAAAAGTGGATTGAATGTTGATAGGGCTTTTTATTTGTGTGTAAATAAAATTACAATAGAGAGAAAGAAAGAAAGAGTGATACGCTCTTTCTCAGCGTGCCACGTCACAGTGACATTAGTTTTAATATTTGGCTTCTGTTTTTTCTTTTCCCTTTTTTTTTTTTTTTTCTATTTTTCTCTCTGTATAATATGGTCAAGACTACACTTATTGCAAGAGTAGCAGACGGCCTTCCGTTGGCTGCTAGTATGGATGATGAACAGGTAAATTATTGATTATACATTGAACAAAGGGGTTAATGAAGCATGTAAAAGGTTGAGACGGAATTAGCTGATTATAAACAACAAGCAAAGACCATATTCAAAAGGCTCAATACCAACTCTGAACCGAGATGTTCTATCGAATCAGGCAAATACGTGTTTCAGTAAGTTGTGCACATGTATATATTAAATTTCATATTGACCTGTTCAAAAAGTTATATTATTGAATCAAGTGTTTGTTACCTCTGTATTTGTGATCAATCTTATCCTCGTAAACTCGCCTTCAGTTATTTAGAAGAACTTGCCAAAGAATTCAACATGAGTTATGGAAATGAAGTAGAAAAGCCAGGCCTTAGGCCCTATGCATTTGTTAAATTTGGTATTTATATCATAATAAATCAAGCACCATTGACTAATGCAACAGGAATACAGACACTTTTATGCAAAAGACAAAGAGAATCTATCAAGACACAAGGACTCAGAGCAATTTGGCCAAACTGAACGAAGACTTGCAGGATGTGACACGTATTATGACAAAGAATATGGAGGATTTATTGTGGCGTGGAGATAGTTTGGATCGTATGAGCACAATATCAGGTGAACTCAAGGATAGTGCCAAGATGTTTAAGGACAAGGCGCGTCATTTGAACTTACAGGCACTTTACCGAAAGTATGGCCCACCTGTAGCTATTGCCACGTTTATTTTATTTGTTCTTCTTATTCGCTATTATTGGTTTTAATCAAAATAAATGCGTTATAATGTATACCACCAGAATAAGGGAAAAAGGAGGGGAAGGACTTTTTTGTTTTATTTACAACACATACACACAAAAAGAGATATATAAACATATATACTTTATCCCAGAATGGGCTTTATGATACGTTCTACTAATTGTAGCATGAGTACTCGGTTGAGGACAGGATCTTGGCATCGAGCCCAGATGCGATCCATAGCCGTATTACAGTTCTGATCACCAATGAGCTGACGAACTGTACTAGGTATCACTCGATTCATCAACATGATTCTTGCCTTTCGCTTACTTTCTTCTCTATCCTTATCCGTGCGCTTCTCTATCGGTCGCTTTTGCTCTCCTACGACCCATTGACCTTCTGGCCAAAGCTGCTGACCGAGCTGATTCAATCGAAGCATGATGGCATCAGGAGACATATACGCATTCAATAGATCATTGTACTGTTCTGTAATAAACTCTGTATATGATCGACGGACAATTTCCCTCAGTATGTTCAGGATAGACCTTCGCATCCACGCTTTATTATTCGACGGTGTCAGATTGAATATCTCAATCACGAGTGCATACGTTGTTTCAATTAAGAGCTCTACATCCATCGAACTAAGCGCTTTGGGTGGTATGATTTGTTCCTCTTCTTCTGTTGTCGTGCTACTGCTACTTGTCATCGAATGGGTATCATCCTTGGTTTCCATCTTGGGAGAATTGTTGCGCGAAAACAGAGACCGTGATCTAGACAGAGGCTTTGTATCAGTCAAGAGAGCATATGCTGCCACGACCTGATCCTTGTACTCTTCCGAAAATGACACGACATCGTCGTTCATCACTTCCGATCGTCTTTCTTTTCTCAAAAAGGCAGAAATCAAAGGATCTCTGCCCAGTTCGGTATCATGCACAACCTTATCCAGATATATCTCTAGATCGTGACTGATTTCTTCGCCCTTCTTTTTCGTTTGTGTCTTTAGCCAGGATTTGGCAGGATCCAGTGGAAGTCTGAGCTGTATCTTGTTGATGCGTCGAGTGTATCGTGCAGAGAGGATCATGTGAAAGCTTTCGAAATCAGTGTAGCTTCGTGTGATCACGTATCCACCACCTTCCGATCCTATAGTATCCTCGTTGGCAGGTCGTTCGATCTGGATGATGTAGGTCAATTGACTCTTGTTTAGTGGATGATCTGGTGATTGTGGCGGCGAGATATCCATGACGGTGAAATGAACAAGTCCAGGCGAAAAACTGACGAGTTCGTCGTCTTGTTTTGTTTCAAATCCATCATCATCATCTATTTTCTCCGAAACGACGGTTTCGAGAGCAGCAGATACTGTCGCTTGAACTGTCTCGGATGATGCTTGGTCTGATAAAAGGTCAATGATCCAACAATTCAAAAAATCAGGGTCGCTAAGGATATCGAGAATGTTGCCAAACAGAAAGGTAGCCAGTAGCTCACGAAGTAAGGACATTAACAAATTGGACTCCTTTTCGGGGCCTGTTAATGCTCTCTTTAATAATGTTTGGCTAAGCCCACGAAGTTGCTGATGCTGTTCATGCTTGGATAAGAGCTGTGCAAAAGGTGACTGTGGGTTTCTTCTAACGTAGTCCTCTATAGAAATTTCTGACTCTTCTAAAGCTCTACACTCTCTCTTGAAAAGGTTTGATCAATATAGACTCCTTCATAATAAAGAATCTCCTTACCATGTGAATGATCAATGTATTGGCTACTCCATATAACGTTGACATGACGATATCATTTCTGTCCTGATTCATAAGGATCTTTTCTAACTGCATACAAGCACCATTTAATTTTTCTCTTGTGATTTTCTCAAATTGAACGTCCTCGTAAACATTAAGTGGCGTCCACCAATTGGCTATAAAGTCGCGTATGAAATAATCAAGGAGTTGATCAACAACAGGGGTAAGTGAACGATAATGAAGCTCAAGTCTTTCTGTTGATGATGTATCCTAATAATAATAATAATGATATATAATACATATAACAAAACATGAACTATTTTCTTACTGCTGGTTCTTCATGAAATGTCTTTTGATATTCTTGTATGACCAATCTACCTTCTGTATTATTAAAGTAAAGCCCACCCAAGACAAAGCCTGCGATGAGAAAGGCAAGGAAGTAGATTCCGTCAGTGACAAGTAAAAAAGAGAAGATGATTAGGAATGTGCTGCCAAAGACATGAACAAGTTTTGATAACATTGGCTGTTCTATGACTTCCATTATTAGGTTGCATATCTCTGGTATTACTTCTAGCATGTTGCAATGTTTAAAGAAAAAGAAAAGGGGCACAAAGCATAATTTGAGCCAAGCATACACAACTGCTTTACCAGCTTTTTCAATTTCCGATCAAATCTTTTGCGTGTCCTGCAGCCCAGGGAAAAAAAAACCATCAAAAGGGGACAGATTGATAAAGTCAACTTATTGTTTTCTGCCACATGTTATTTAATTATGATGCATGAAAGAATTCATAAAATTAGCCCCTAGTTTTACAGTTTTTTGGGGGTTGCATTTATCAATAGTAAAAAAGATAAATTGTTATTTGAAAAATGTCTAAATTATAGTTTAAGAAAAAAAAATTTAAAGGTGCATGATGGTTCATTTTGACTTGACAGGTTCCAAAAGATGAAAAAAAAAAGAGACTAACCCCCTGCCCCTCTCTTTCTTTCTCTTCCCCCACAGATTATGTATCATTTATTTCCCCCTTGCTTAAATAACACTGCAAAGAAAGAGAGACAATTGATATTTGGATCAGGGGTCACATTTAAATAATGATCACTTTCAATGATAAAGTCCTTGTTACAACAGCCCGACAAAGCTTTTGAGAAAAGACTGTTTTATGCAAATCCTTAAAATACGATTATGCATTTGGCTTTCTGAGTTTCACTTGTGTGACAGGAACTTTGTTAAAGGGCTGAAAAGAAAACAAATAGAACAAAAAGATTCAAAGGAACGAATCGTTCATGTTGGAGAGTTTATAAATCAAGGTTATTCTTTCTTTTTATTTCCATTCCCAGCAGTACGTTCTCCCAACTTTTTTTTTGAGTTTACTATCCTTAACCCCTCTTGGCGGCTATTGACAGGTAACTTTTTAAGGTCTAGACTAATTTTTGAATTTCAGTTTGAATTTTTTTTACTTCCATGATGCTTTTGTTGTAATAATAAAAGGGAAAGCCTATTGTTTGTGTATCCTAGTTACACATAGCTTGGTCTAAACGTGATTTGTTGATTAAATTCAGTTACATGGCAACCGTTGTTCAAAGTAAATAAACAATGCTTTATTGTTCAAACCAAAAAGGGACAATTGAGTGGCATTGTTTCAATACAGACAACTTGTGCATAAAGTTTATTTTTTTTTTCTCATTGTTTACACACTGTCATGTTATGTGTTGTAGAATGACAAAATCGATGACAGCATTTGAGATTCATTGGGTGGCATACTATCAGAAAATCGCAACACATGGTTTGATGGAATCTAACTGGGCAGTCGGAAGATTCGTTACTTTAACATTTTTACCTTTTGATTTTTTTTTTATCCAGGTTCAAGGAACAGAAAAAACAACTTGTAACCAATGCTACAGAGAGTTATCATGGTACAAAGTAGAAAACAGTAAAAAACGAATGATAACTCTCATAAACTTGCTACAATCAATCAACCGACAAGGGTTACAAAAACATGTAATGGGCTGTAACGTCAATAGCTGCCAAAATAACTCAGATCAACTAAACAAATGTCTAAATATGATATCATTATTCCCTATTGTAATAATAATATCCTTTTCCATTTTATTCTCTTTACCCACTTTAGAGAAAAAGAAATAAAAGGACAGTATGAATCAAAGAGAAAGCAAAAAGAGGGGCACTCAATTCATCCTCTTTCATTTTTATCACCTGCTTCATTCACTAAAATAACAGGGAAAGATGGAACATATCCAATTTCTTTTGCTCAAAAATTTTGCTACTTTTTTTTTTTTTTTTCTCGCCCTGGACCACACGGTCCTGCATTTTAAGTTGGGTTTCACTCAAGCAATATATAAATCGATCAACCCACACTTTAGCAGTTTCTTTTTCTTTCTTTCTTTTTTCTTTATCCTTTTTTATTTATTTATTTAACCATGCCACCCAAGAGAAGAAATTCCGGACAAAGATCTGCCCCTAAGCAATTTCGCTGTACTGGCTATGGAGATTGTAACATGGTCTTTACAAGAAGTGAGCATTTAGCGAGGCATGAAAGGAAGCATACAGGAGAGGTAACTTTTTATTTATTTTTTCTCTAAAGTAATAAATATTAATTATTGTTTAGAAACCTTACAAGTGCATTGTCGAAGGTTGTGAACGTATGTTTAGCCGATTCGACAACATGATGCAGCATACACAGACCCACGATAAAGAAAGAAAAAAGACAGCACCCACGGAAGCGGTAAAGGATCATTCCAAAAACAAGAAAGCCCGTGCATCAATGACGGACGATCCAGTTACCGAATCTCCGATTCAAATGCAAGAGGAGAGACATCCTTGGGTTCAACAACGATCTGACCTATATGCGTCACCCTTTGAATATTCTTCAATGGTGAACAATCGTACATTACCTCTACCTCACCGTAGAGCATCCATATCGACTCCGGTTCGCTCATTGGGCTACCGCTCTCCTTATCCTTACTCATTACCTCCTTCCCCTGTCAAGACTCAATTCCATCATCATCCTTCACACTTGCCAAATTATGATCATTATTACTACCAAAAGCCATACAACGTACCCAGAAACCGCTCGTCATGGCCCATCAAGGAAGAATACAATGAATTTGACCAAACCCGTCGGTCATCCATCTCTACTGTCTCGACTGATTCCGGACACTCGCATTCTCCTCCAAGCTTTCATCATGATTTTCATGTCAAACGTCGTATATCGATTGACGCTTTACAAACTCCTATAGAAAAATTAAGAACGATTCAATTAGACGAAAAACCCCCTGAGAAAGATGCGATAGATATTACACAGGATGAATATGAAGCGCTAGAAGCATTCAGTCAATTCCGTACATCACCTGTCGTCGGTACCCTGCCCATCACCTCTTCTCCTCTTCATAGCCCAAATCTGTCTTCTCAAGTATGCGCTATCAGACAACGTGTTCCAACATTAAGAGAATCATTCTCAAGACCTGCATCTCATCATTATGGTTAACTAGGAAAAAAAAAACATTCTTTTTTGTATCATATACATTTATATTTTTTGTATTTAAAGCCTCTATTGCAAAACTAGTAAATAAAATCTTCATTTCTGTATTATAAAAAAGTCACTCTCTTTTAAAATTTTTTAAATAATGGAAGATACCAATATTAAGCTTACGTTAGATCTCGGTCAAAGAGCATTACAGCAATTCAACAAATTTCCACATCAGCTTGCTATTACAATAGATCTAAGTCCAAATACCGTTACTGCCATAAAGTATGTGATAGGCTCACTTATCATTTATAAGTCGATTGACGTAAGTATTTATCCTCCCTTCAAAAAAGGGCAACTATGTGATATTGACGTCAACCTTACTCGATAGTCCCTTACGCAAATCCTTATTGCCTGCAACCAAGACAACAGAAAAAAAGAAAAAGAAAATTAAATCCCGATAAAAGTGATGGAATATATCCTTTTCTCTTTTTCTTTTTCTTTTTTTTTTTCTTAATAATGAATCGTCTTCGAGCACTAAACGCCTTTTACACCCGATCCTACAACAAACGGCCCATTTTGACATTATGTGTGACAAATGGTATCCTTGGTGTACTCAGTGATACACTTGCTCAAAGCATATCTTATTACGAAGCAAGCAAGATTGAACCTTATATCGTACCCGAAAAATTGAGAGAACATGAAGATCTTTGGCCACCCAGTCCACGATGGGATCTGATTCGAACTTTTCGTTTTGCAGCTTACAATTTTTGTGTCGCGCCCTTGGGTGGAACATGGTACATGTTTCTCGATCGGTTCTTTCCGGTGCCCAAAAATGCTGCTCCACGAACGGCCAACGTGATGGCTATCAAACGTATGGCAACCGATCAATTGTTATTTGCCCCCATGGGTCTCGTCCTCTTCTTTACGGTGATGGGGTTGGCAGAGACAGGCAAGTGGGAGGGCGTGAAAGAAAAGTTTAGAGACGCGTATACACCGGCATTGATCACCAATTATGAGGTATGGCCAGCAGTTCAGTTTATTAATTTCAAATGGATGCCTCTACAGTATCGATTACCATTTGTTAGCAGCTTGGGTATTCTCTGGAACGCTTACCTTAGTTGGCTCAATAATGCGTCCAAGCAAGAAGAGTATGTATTGTCAAAGCTTGATAAGAAAGATCCAAACTTGGAAGTAATTCAATCAGCCTAAATTATATATGTGTATATTTTTAAATACCCCCTTTTTCTTTCATAATGAATTATATGTGTATTTCGTAAATAAATATTGAATGGTATATATATATATATATATTCTATATGGTTTTTATTGATTCTTTACAACTATATTACACAATTTTTCTTTAATGTTTAGCGCCACTACGTTGCAGTAAGGTCGCCTGAATGTTTAATTCGGGTAGCGCACGATGACCGGATGTAGGCTGTGGCATGAACCCGACCTTGACCAAGTAAGCATAATAAAGACCCAAGAGATCATCTCCCATCAAGGGAAGTTGAACACCATCCAGTGCCAACACAGTCTGTGTGTTTCGATCGTCCAATGGAGCGCTCTTGGTAGAGGTAGGTAAATCATCCAAGACAAAGTGTAAGAGAGGGAACAAGGAATGGTCCTGAGCCTTGAGTGTGTATTCCATCAACTTGTTTCTCCAATCGATATATTCGGTTTGTTGCACCTTGTATCCATAGGTCAGTAAGGATTGGAACATCTTATTGTACGTAAAGCCAGCAGGATGGGTCACTTGAAGAACACCGCGCTGAATTGACTGTTGATCGTGACGAGCAGCACCTGCGACAACAGAGGCAACGTAATCGACAGAGCAGCAGTTGACATCATTAGCAATCGCAGGGACGTAGCCAAGTTCGACACATCCCTTGAGTAGACGCCAGATGAAATCATCCGTGTTTGTCACGCCCGTACGAGAATCACCAAGGATATAACCAGGGCGAATGATGGTTGCGGGCATACCTCGCTTTCTGGCTTCCATGATCAGTTTCTCAGCAACCCACTTGCTTTGTCCGTATCCGCTGTCTAAACCTGTGCGTGCACCTTCTAACGCGTCGCTTTCCAACACATAGTTGCCCTGATTGATGTAGTAAGGCGTGTCCAAGACAGAAGTAGAGGAGACAAAATGGAAAGACTTGGACTTGTGTTCAGTAGCTAAGCGCATGGCCCAGAGAGTACCAAGGACGTTGGGAGCACGGAGCTGTTGGTATGGATAGACCCAGTGAACGAGAGCACCGTTATGGATGATAGCGTCGGCTTCTTTTGTCATACGGTTCCAATCAGCCTCAGAAAGGCCCAGACGATCGCTCGCGAGGTCACCACAGATCGCCTCAACACGGTCTTGCCAGCTATCCTTCCAGGCCAAATGATCAACAGCAGCCTTCTTGACTCGATCAAATGCGCTTTGATTATCCTTGGCACGAACAATACAGAACACTTTGTGAGTATTATCGTATCCCAGGATTTTTTCGAGAATAAAGGCACCCAAGAAACCAGTGGCACCAGTCAAGACGTATGTACGTGAATGGTCAGCAACAGGGAGAGCCTCATAACTTGGCTGAAGGAACTCTTGTGCAAGGGTGGGCACGTCAGATGCATAATCGACTACTTCCTTCTTTTGTTCTTCTTGTTGAGTCAAGCCATCACTTTCTAATAGCAGATCGCCGCTTTGGAGCTTGGTTACTTCTCGAGCAAGGCCAGCAATGGTAGGTTCGGCAAACACAAGACCCAAGGGAGCTTCGACCTGGAACTTTTGACGGATCTCAAATATGAGACGTGTGGCAATCAGCGAGTGTCCACCAATATCGAAAAAGTTATCCGTCAGACCAATCACTGGATCAGCAGCAGGAAGCAGGTCTTTCCAGATATCGTGAATGATGCGTTCGTTAGGTGTCATCTCGGGAAGTTCTGAAGCAACAACTGGTTTGGCCTTGTTGAATTGAGCTGTATCAGGGAAAGGCAAGGCGTTCTTGTCGACCTTACCATTAGGCGTCAAGGGCATACGAATAAGTGGCACAAAGACAGAAGGAACAGCGTAGCTAGGAAGCTTTTGCTTGAGATAATCACGGATGTTCTTGATGAGACGACGGAAGGTACGGCTCGAGAAGATATCCTTTTCATCTTGTTCGTCATCTTCAGTAGCGCTTGCAAAATCGGTATTTGCAGTGGGGTTAGGCACAAAGTAAGCCACGAGCGTCTGCTCTTCATTCTTGTCACGACGCACCAATGTGACGTTTTCACGAACAAAGGGGTGTTGAGAGAGGTGTGTATCGATCTCACCCAGTTCTATACGGAAGCCACGGATCTTGACTTGATCATCAGCACGGCCAGTACATTCGACATTACCATCAGGACGGTATCGGCCCAGATCACCTGAACGATACATACGGTCACGCTTTCCCTGGTAGAATTGCTTCCATCGATCGTCCTTCACTGTCGACTCGTCCTTACCATCGTCCACACAAGCGTTTGGAACGAACCAGTTAGGAATGAACTTTTCAGCAGTAGCTTCAGGTAATCTGAGGTATCCCTCGGCCAATCCAGGTGCACGTACATAGATTTCACCAATCTCACCAACACCGCACATCTTGGTACGATCATGGCGGTTGACGACCAAGAGTTGAACATTGACCATACCCTTACCGGCAGCGATGACTTCCTTTTGAGAGCTCAAGAAGGCAGGATGACTGGATCGAGGGGGAACGACAAAGTGTGAGACAGAACGTTGGGTTTCGGTCGTACCATACATGTTGATCACAGACACATTGGGCGCGTACTTTTGAATACGAGCCGCGTCACGCTTGGTGAGAATGTCGCCCACAAAGAAGGCATTGATCAATGAAGGAATTTCGACTTGAGCATGTGAAGAGAGGAGTTGACCCATGGCGGGCGTCAGATGGGTCACTGTGACCTGTGCACGGTTCATCCATTCAGCTAAACGACCGGGGATACCAATATCTTCGGATGTGGGGATATGCAACTCGGCACCCAAAAAGAGAGGCGTAAAGATGTCACGCTGGATAGGATCATGAGCAATACCAGAGAGCATTGTAAATTTGTCCTGGCTTGATAAACCAAACGTCTCGGCCATCCAGGGGTAAAAGTGAGTTAGAGAAAAGTGGCGACCGCGAACGCCCTTGGGGATACCTGTACTGCCGCTTGTGAAACTGAGAGTACCAATGCTGTCGGGGCCAATCACCACGTTGGGATACTCGTCCGAAAGAGATCGCACGGTGTCAAAAATATCAGCTCCGTCTCTTGTCACACCACCGGAGAGTTGACCGTTGCTTCCGATCTTTAATGAAGAAATCTCGCAGATGATGTCTTGCTCGCGCTTGATGTAGTCTCGTACTGATTCGGCTATCTGTCCGGCTTCTTGAAGAACAATCAAACCACGGGGTTTAGCTACGGAAAGATAGATTTCTTGACGTGCAGGTGGATATGCAGGGTCTAGTAAATGTGAGTCAAACATGAATATCAATTTTTTGCTTTGCTCTTACCAATCACACTAAAAGTAGCTCCTGCCTTGAGAACACCCATGATAGCTACGACAAGATCCACACCTCTGTATGCATAAATAATCACGACATCCTCTCTCTGAATATTGTTTGCCAGCAAATAGTGAGCGACAAGGTTGGATGCTTGGTTGATTTGGTCATAAGTGTATGTGACAGTGGTATTATCATCTCTGGATTCGACAATACATGTTCTCGTAGGATGCAGCTTGGCATTTTCATTAAAGATATCAGGAATAGCTCCTCTCCAGAGGGACCAGTGCAGGTCAGCGGTAGGGTCAGGTAAGGGTGAACTGGGTAGACCAGAGTCAGAAAGAGGGATCTGACCAACGGCGAGTTCCGCGGATTTGACACCTGTATCAATGACGGTCGTCAATTGAGAAAAGAGGTATTCGATACGCTTAGGTGAGAAAAGGATTTGATTATATACAATACGAATGGATACTGGACGAAGGAAGGAGGTTCTTAAGGAAGAGGATGCTGTAGGTGACGAGATAAAGATGGTCAAATCGGAGCTTGCGGATGTTGTTGCAAGGTGATGTTGAGAAGGTGAATCGAGTTCATTATAAAATCGCACACGACAAAGAGGGCGTCTGCTTTCGGGATCTGTGCCTTCGTAAACAGCATCACATAATTGATCAAAGGGAACCTCTTGAGTTAATGCCTCTTGTTCTACCTATAAACTATATGCATCAGCCTCGCGCACAGTTCACACACAGTTTCACAATATTACCTTTGTCACCATATCAATGATACCACGGAATGTGTTTGAAGGATCGACATGTAGACGTAACAGTAGAGGATTACCAGTAGGAGAGGATGTACCAATAGCGAATTCTTCATCACCAGTATAGCGTTGAAGTAAAACAGAAAAGGCAGCAAGAATGACAGAGAATGGAGTTGGACGAACATCATACATTGATGCTTGAACGAGACTCAAGAGTGTTTGCTCTGGGAGATCAAAAGATAAAACTTCTTCGACTGTACGTGGAGGTAATGGTCTTGGATAGTCAGTTGGTAATAGTAAGTCCGTCAAGTTTTGAAGACGAGACTTCCAAATTGAAATAGTATCTACAGTGTTTACCATTATAAGAATAAATAATAGAAAGAAAAAAAAAATAAAGAGACAATGAAGAGATGCTTGACCCGGTTTATAATATTTATTATGGAAAGATTAAACTACTATATATGGAGTGAAGATAGAGATGAAAAAAAATGAGATCAACAGTCATGCTGTCTTACCATTACGGAATTTAAAATTGATAATCTTTTATCAATCAAGGGCTTGCTTGGGTGGAGCTTCATTTGAGCGTTCTTCTAAATCGATTTGTTCGGTTGGTACTTTTGTATAATTGGATTTATGAATCATGGCCTTATAGAAACGAGTGACAATAAAGGCAAAGTATAGCTTTGAGGGTATAAGTAATAATGAAACCATATCACATAATATACTTACATGAATCAAATTCAATGCGACTAACACGGCTATACCAACATACTTTTCCATATCAAATACTCTATCATGTTCTTCCTTCTTGGCTGGATCATTCTCTAATTCAGGTAAACTGTGATCTGTATAGATGTACCAAGTGATACCAGTATGAATAGTCCATATAATGCTGATAAACGAATCTAACCAAAAGAACATGGTATACCATCGAAATGTTCGAACATTTTCCTGCCTGGATGTATCAGTTTCCTTATATTCTCATTCTCATTGTAATAGATAGCATACGCTGTGTAATCCATATAAACCTTGTACAAAGATAACAATGGCTAGTAGAGAATAAACGTAGCCTGCAGTCGCTGTGTTGTCTGTAAAATCAAATGATAAAATTCCATAGAAACCAGATAGTTTATTCAACTGTACAAAGAAAGGTTATTAAACGCAGTCCAAATAAACAATGTAACTTACAATTCCAAACAATGTGATTAAGACAACACCTATATTCTTAAAATGAGTATACATGTCTATGTATAGGTCATTTCACTGCATTTACCTGTCTTAATCGGAACAAAACCACAGCAATACTTTCCTTTTGTAAATGGCATTATATATAAACAAAGAGACAGAAAGATGACAAGACTTTTTTATTAAAAAATTATATAAAACGGAATAACATTGTGCCGTGTAATAGCCGAGATTTAATCAAACGTGATTGGACGGCAAAATAAGGGCATTACTGCTTCCCTAAGGAACTGGATGATCTAGCATGGATTTAGATCTAATCACGAGAATATAAACACCCCAAGTGTATGTACATGGCCATAGGCGAATGTTTGTATGTGAGTGCGCCGTCGTATGTATCCAAGAACTGTGTTTAAAAATATCGAAGGTACCAAAAAGAAGGTGGCGTTTTTTTTTTGTATTTATTTTTCTTTTTCTTTATTTGCTACTACTGCAGAGCTTTTCATGTGATAACATGTCTTCAACCAAGGTTATGTTGAGTAAAAAGAGCATCTCTTCAACGTCCTCGCGCGATAATGAAGCTGATTTAAAAAGACAACTGTTGGAGAATCAAAAAGATCGAATGCAGCATGTTCGTAATAAACCGAAACTAAACCGTGTAAGAGAAACACAACTTCAACCTGACAAAATAATGGAATGTAAACAAGAATTGCAATCCTACAGGATATTTTTGTATAAACTTGATTTTGCTTCTGAATCAGCCCTAAGTCGCCAAATCAAGAAGCTTGGAGCTGTAGGTATATATGCATTTTGGTATCAATGATAATAATCATTCTTTAATAGGCAAGAGCGCCATTCTTTTCTGCTTCTCAAGACGATTGTACACATATTATTACAACAAAAGAGCTTTTACATGTTTATGACACTTTTAGCGATACCCAAAAGTAAGAGTAAGAAAAAGCAATATCTTATGGACCAGCTTTTTTTTTTTAAACAGATACCTTTTTTGAATGTAGATCACCTTTACAAGATACCCAAGGATCTCTCGAGGTAAAAACTATTTTCCTTTTAAAAATTAGATGCTTGATCTGATCTTTTATTTTAGACCTCTGTAGATGAAGTCATCAAAAACGCGTACAACTGGAAGAAAACGATCTGGAGCGCGGAATGTAAGCATATAATGTATAGCAAAGTGAATTGTTCTGACTAGTTAATTTAGATGCAAAGGAACTTTTTATGCATCTCATTGAATATAGTCCTCCAAAGACACGTGAAGCACAGACATATAAGCGATCACGTCCTGCTTATTACGAGTTTCCCGGTTACTTTCTTATGATTGAAGATGCTACAAGTACTCACTCTCCAATTGATGTAAAGGAATACTCTGATGATTGCTTCTGCCCAGATGAAAGAACAGATCTTCCGTGGCCAACTTTGGAACCAAAGGCAGGAGAACGAAAAAAACGCCTATTGCCCAGCGAGATTTTAAAAGAGATCGAAAATATAGACGCAGATCAACTACTTGCAAAAAAATCAGTTAATGACGAACAGAAGGAGAGGAGTTCACAAAAAGAGGATAATACGGATACTATGCTGGAAGAGGACACATGTAGAAAGACAAAGAAAAGAAAAGAAGGGTGCGATAAAGAGACAGTAAAAGAAGGAAAGCAGAAAGAACAAAAGGGACGAAACAAATATTGCGAAACATGCGGAAAGCATTACACAGACTTACAAACTGTACGCGTGTTTTTTTTTGTTGTTGTTGTTGACATGACTAACCTCTTTATGTTCAATAGCATATCAAGTTACCTGAACATATCGATGCTCATAAGAACAGTGATTTTTCAGGGCTGGACTCTTGCTTATCCTCTTTAAAAAGAAAATACGCCTATCCTTTACCAAGCTATATGAAAACAAGCGTGAACCCTATTGTTGACGGTTCTGACGTGCTGTTTGACATTTAGCCTTGATGTACATAAACCATTGTATTAGCATTGTAAAATAAAACCGACATCTATTTATGCATATACATACATATTCAATCACTTCTATATGTGCAGAGGCTTCTTTCTCTTGATTGCTCTCCCTTTATAAAATAGTTTGGGGATGAAGTAAAGAGAATGTATCCAGTTTTACTCTCCGCGTTCCTTGTTTCACGCATACCCCTTAATTTAAGAGGTATCAATTTATTTTACATTTTGTTACGCAAAACACTTTGAAGACAAAAGCCATGAATAAGGCACCTGTATTATCCTCAGTAGGAGGCTTAATTATTGATGACATTTATTACCCCGATGGCAGAAAGATATGTAATGTACTTGGTGGTGGAGGTGTATTTGCAATTTATGGTAAAAGAACAAACAATTCTGTGCGTGTTTGTGTGTTTGCTGATTAACACTACAGTTTTCCCTTAATCAAAGGTATGAGAATATGGCAGCCTTCACCAAGTTCTCAAGAGATTGGATACATTGTACAAAAGGGCTTTGATTACCCACAAGAAATAGATGACCAACTCAACCGATTGAACATCTCTTTGATTTCAAAATACCATCCCGATAAATATACCACACATGGAATCAACATATTTGGAGCAAATGACCACCGTGATTTCCAATACAAACATCCAATCATCAGAATAACCGCAAACGACTTTTCTGAAAGTTGGATAAAATCATTACGTGTCGTTCATGTCATATCCTCAGCAGAAAGAGCTATTGAAATTATAAACGAGTGGCGACAGAGGGATCCAGAAAGCAAGACGCAGTTTCTTTGGGAACCGTTACCATGGGCGTGTTTGCCAGAGGTATATACTAGCCGTTGTATGCTCTTACTTTTTTGTTCATGTTCTATTGGTTGCTAGAATTTGCAAGAGATATGTGAAGCGTGTCAGGGGATAGAAATTATCTCACCTAATCACGAAGAGATAGCAGAAATGCTTGGATACAAGTTTGAAGAGTTATTATCACAGCACAGCAATGATTTTAAACAAACAGTAGAGTATTGTGCTAGATTGCTTTTTGATAAAATTAAAAAGAGCACTATCAAACTTGTGGTACGGGCAAGCAAATATGGGGCGATAGTTATGACAAGCGGCTGCATGGAGTGGGTACCAGCCTATTGGGACAACAGGACTGAGAATGACAAGGTAGTGGATGTGACAGGTGCAGGAAATGCCTTCTGTGGAGGATACGCTGCAGGTTGGCTTCATACTCATGATCCAGTTCGTTCTGCTCTTTATGGAGCTGTGTCGGCAAGTTATGTTGTTGAACAGATAGGAGTGCCTTCATTAGTAGAGCCGGAACAATGGAACCAAGGACCAAGTCCAATGGATCGATTAAGCTTATTAGAAAGTAAATGCAGGAAATAAACATTATTTATTTGAAAATGTCTCAACTGCCTGAGCAAAACCGTACATGCTTTCACATTCTCTGTAACTGTATTTTGCGGAAACATAGCCACCTACAGCTGACGCTCCTGTTTTTTCTTTTAGCAACAAGTGTAGCTTTATATGAATATCTACCTAATGCAGAGAACAGTGACTTGTTCTTGTCAAGTCCAAATCGTCGAGTCACTGGCCCTGTGTGCATTGTATTCAGAATAAAAAGAGATATGTCAAGGCTTCACTTACATATAAGCAGCCCAGTGATGACTATTCCAATGAGTTCAGCCATATTTGACTGCATAAATTTACTTACTTGCTGTATAGACGCCCGTGCTATTTGCATGTTGTTGGCATAATCGAGGTATTATCCATTCCTATATATATATCAATCATAATTTGGCAGAATCATATATATCTTTAACCAACTGGATGCTCTCTGGCTATTCCTTGTTGTAATCGAGATGGCATATTTATTCAAAAGGATGGTTTATAAAGAAAAAAAGAAGAATAGCATGAATTACCTCTCATTCGCTGCTTAATTTGAAAATTATAAATGGTGACGTATTGAGTAATCGGGCCCTGGCTTAATCCGTTCAAAGACGGAAACCCTTTGTGAGGGCTGCCCAAAAAAAAATCCAAGCTCAGAGATAGAGAGTTGCACCTAGAAAAAAAAATCTTGCAAGACCCACCTATTTTGATTATTTTTTTGCTTGTAACAGTAAGCTCAAACTACATTAAAGACAACAGATATAATTAACTGTTTATTTAAAGAAAAAGTAACATGGCTCTCCGTTTGATTTCCAAGAAAGCAGCTTCTGGTAATAATGCTGTCAATGTCACCCCCCTTGTTCTTTTATTAAACAATTATAATAGCCGCCATTGCTGCCCGTCCTTCTTTAATCAATGCCTCTCGCCAATCTTTGGGAGCTACTGCGTAAGTTACATGCATGTGTACATTTGGAAAAAGCTTCTAATTTTAAATGTATATAGTGTTCGTCACTACACCACTCAAAAAGAAGGTGAAGATACCATTATTGCAACACAGACATGTACTAAACAATATATGTGTATGATATATAGTTGAACCCAAAGAAAAGGCCAACAGCATTATCAACAGCCTTCCTGGTAACTCTTTAGTTACCAAGACTGGCTTTGTTACTTTGAGCACTGGTCTTGCTACTTTTTTGATTTCCAAGGAAATCTATGTCTTTAATGAAGAAACCTTGGTTTTGATTGCCACAACTGGTCTTCTTGGTCTTCTCATCAAGTACCTTAGAGAACCCTTCATGAACATGGCTGACGAACATGTTGCTGTAAGTTATTTAACTAGTGAAAGGGAAATAAGCTAATATACACATCACTTAGCGTATCAAAAACGTCTTGATCCAAGCTCGTGAAGACCACAAGGCTGCTGTTCAAGAACGCATTGATGAAGCTGGTCAAATGAGAGACTTGGTTGATGTCACCAAGGCTCTTTTTGAACTTTCTCGTGAAACTGCCAAGTTGGAGGCTGAAGCTTTTGAATTGAAGCAAAAGGTTGCTGTTGCTGCTGAAGTCAAGACCACCTTGGACTCTTGGGTTCGTCATGAAGCCAGCATCCGTGAACGTGAACAAAAGCAATTGGCTGCTTACTTGATTGAAAAGATCAATAAGGATTTACAAGATCCCAAGATTCAACAACAAATTCTCGACCAAGCCATCACTGATGTTCAAAGAATTGCAAAGACCCACTAAAGAATATTATTTTTTGTATATCGTCCATACACTACACACTCTCACACACTTACACACACACGCACACACACATTTAAAACACGTTTCTCTTTACACTGTATGTTTATTTTGTCTAAGGACTAGTGTTTGTCTTTGTTAAATTTCATTGGATGATTTGATATATTTATCTCTGTGTTTTTTGTATTTTAATCAACATGTCTTTAAATGATCAGTTAAGAAACTTTAAAAAATCACAAAGCGCTAATGCAGATATTGCAGTAAAGCGAGCAGGTCAGATCACACAGAGTAATGACCTAAAACGATCCTATGGAACCATATCGAATAACACCAAAGCTGCATTTGAGGGAGCAAAGAAAAAAAAGAAATCGACTGGTAAAGTATATATTGGTCATCATAAAAGAGATTGCTTTGTTTATATTACTGTTAGTCTATTCGCAACCTGCCAATACTGGCACTGGCCAACATGCTATGAGTCAGCTCTATACTGTTATCCAATTCTTAAAAGTAGTTATTACATCAATGTGAGCTTTTTATACATTTGTTTGACTGATCATTATGTATATATGTATATACAGGATAGTGATAGTCCACAATCTGTCGTCAGCATTGCTTCTAGGACAAAGGTTGATATTACCAAGAATGCAGCATTATGGGAGAAGCTTGTGCACAATGATAAGATTGAATATGATTCGGTTAATAATACATTTTCATATAAACCAACTTATCAAATCAAATCAAAAGAGGATTTACTATCATTATTAATTGCCAAAAGAAAAGAAGGAGGAATGGACTATAAAGACTTGAAGGATTCTTATTCAAAGTTGAGTAGTGCTGTAGAAGAATTAGCAGGGGAGGGGGTGATCTTGGTCGTAAGAAATAAGGATGGGAACCCTCGTGTGTTGTTTTATAATGATGCACAGTATAATACGCCTATTGATCCAGGTTAGCGTATATACCTTTTTTTGGTACAATTGATATTGATCACAGTTGTTGAATATATAGACTTCAAAAAGATGTGGTCAGAGATACCCATTCCTGATGAAACTGATTTACCAAAGGCACTCGAAGAAGGCAAGTTAATTATATATCATTATTATTGTTATTATCAATTGAAACTAATATTATTTTTATATAATAGCTGGTTTAAGAACAATGGAAGTATTCGAAAAGAAAGTGACAGCAGAGGTAGTTTTTGATGTATGATGTGTATATATAATATTCATGCTTTTTGATAGGTCAAACCAAAGAGATCAAAGACAAGACACAAGAGAATCAAGATTACAAATACTCACTTGTCTCATATCGATCTATCAAAAGACTATGTACCAAATACCAAAAAATAAAAAAAAAAATAAAAAGCTCCCCTTTCTTTCTTTCTCCGTAAAGAAAGATAAAAAAGATGTATAGAAAAAGAAAATCAACGATTTCACGTCAAAATATGTTTCAACATGTCAAACGGACAAGCAATAATAATAATGAATTAATAACGATGGATAATACTTACTTATATGGATATGCATTACTCTTTACTACATTTATCACTTTTTTCATTTCAGTTTATTCTATTATAGCAAGTAAATATATGCCATACACAGGCAATAGGGTACTCATAGTATAAACATGATAATGCATATAAATATTTATCATTATATATATTTATATATGTATAGATACTGGACTGGATAAAGCAAGACAATTATTATTGTTTACTAGTACCAATTACTGCCATTGCTTGGATTTATTGGATCTTATGGAACTGGATGGGAATGAAGTTCTTTCGACATAATTAAAAAAAAGAAAAAAGAAAATAAAAAAAATGCACTTTCAATCTTTTTTCTTTTTTCTTTTTCCTTGTTAAACAATGCCAACAATGAACAACACTCAGAATATAGATAAATATGTTGGTATGTGTTGTTTATTCTAAAAAGAGAAAGAACTCACAATGTATTATAATATAGATTACGATACATTTCTAGCAGATAACTTTGACGCTACACGCCATGTTGAAGAAATTATGAAACAGTCAGAAATAGAAGATGAAAGTGATGTGACAGCAGCATTCTCGAGATTGACATTTGGTATTGACATTTTGAACAAGCAAATTCAGGAACAAGTAAAGTAATGTCAACATGAAAGAAATAGACACATATATAATAACCCTTGTGCATAGGTTACAGCCAACTATGAAATACTGCTAAAGCAGTCGGTTGGAATAAAAGATCTCGAAAAGGTCATTGACTCGATTCAGACAGATATCAACAACTTGAATGAATCTATGCAAAAGTATATATTTATAAGGAAAAAAAAAGGAGAGGGGGACTAAAAATCATGTATATAGTCTTGCACTCAAGATCCGATACCCATATGATCAATTATCGACCTATGCGCGTCAATTCGAAAACATGCAAACGACGTGTGATCTCTTGAGAAAATTATATCGATTTACGATCCTAAAGCGTCGATTAGATGTGCAGGCAGATACACCTACAGCCGCATTAATTTTGTATGAGCTTGAGACAGTGATCAAGGAATACGATTTTGACGGTATCGATCTTGTTACACACGCGATTCCAATGATTCAACAATCTAGGAAACGGATTGAGCAAGAAGCGAATAATCTCTTGACGGAAGGAATCGATCATCAGAATCAAGCAAAGATGGCAGCTGGTCTGCAAGTGTTGTTCAATATGAAACAGGCGGGCCAAAGAGTACAGCAGCTGGTTAAGAATATGTTGGACGATTTAGTACGACAGATTAGACATGTTGTCGATATACAGTCGACTCAAAAGAATACCAATAAATATCAGGAGCAGCAGTTATGGGAACGTATGGAAGCACTGATGAAAACAATGGGTGATCAATGTATCAAGATATACAATCTAGAAAAAGTATTGGAAATCAAAAAGGATCCGTTGACACAAGCATCCTTTTTAGAAGAAGTAGCCAAGGTAAGAGTGATGAATACGATGGATTCAATAATTTATATCAAGGATAGACATTAGATGCCAGTAGTCTCGTCAGCTATTTCTGGCAAGTACTCTCTGCAAATTTCGAAAAGGAATTAAAACATGCAGTCAGAGGATCTACCCTGCTTCACACTATCTTTGTAGGGGATTATCCTAAACTGCTCAAGCTCTTGCATGATTTTTTTTCGCGCCTTGCCTTAAATAACGGTACTCCACTTTCAGATTACTCTCAAACACCCGAATACGTGATTATGCTTCGAAGCTTTCATGCTTTTCAATCTGGATTTGTTACCAAATCAAGACAAAGGATATTTGATGCAGTTAATGCAGCTTTCCCTGTCTATGGCGCCTTAACCAGGTCGCCTCCTACACGAACTAGTGCCGTCAATCTGACACGCGTGATTGGACAGTAAGTTTAAGGAAAAAAAAAAAAAAAATGAAAACTAAAAAACTAAACCAAAAGCAAAGTGAATTAGAAGTAGCATCTATTGAATCACACTTGTCTCAAGAAGTTGCTAAAAATGCAGTGAAGGCATTGAGTACCTTTTGTACAAAATGTGAACACTTGGTTAGTATAGTATTTTGTACAGGTTAAAAAAAAAAGAGGCTTACTTTGTGTAGCTTCCAACAAACGAGCAGCTGATATATACCAATAACAATAGTTCTGTGACATCTAACTATCTAAACATGAATATTGAAGTGACAAACCTACTTTATTATATTCACCAATCCATGTGGAAAGTATTGGAAGAGTACCCAGATAAGATTATTGAGATTATGAAGCAAGGAGTAGAAGTATGTGATTCATACATGCACATAAATATACATGAACTGACTTTTTAAAGGATTGCCATACATTGATGCTCAAGACAGGCACTCACCTCGTAGACATGGTCAAGAAAGATGCAGAACAGGTATTATTAAAGATGCACCAGGAAAACTTTGCAGGTCAAATACGGCGAAACTTTGATCCAACCAGCAATGAAAAGAGCAATTATATGAAAGAACTAGCAAACCATGTTCGATATTATCATTCTCAGATCCTTCAACATTTTTCATGCGGAACAGAGCCTAAATCATGGTAAGAATAATAAATATCGCACACAAAAAAAAAATTGCTTACAAATAGAAAAAAAAAAAAAATAATTAGGGCAAAGGATATTAGTCAGTATGTATTGCAAGTATTCATATTTCAAGCGAGTCTCATTCGACCCTTGAGCGAGGCTGGCAAGTTAAAGCTTGCAGGTGATATGGCCGAGCTTGAGTTTATGATCAGCCAATTCCTTAGTGAATATGGAGCCAAGATGGAAGAAATAGGAGCTTCCTATAAGGCCCTGAGAACGTTTAGACCCTTGCTCTTTTTAGATTCTGCGCAATTAACAGCCGCTCATCATACATCGGATTTATCCAAGTTAATCTTGATACATCACCTCATTGTTCGATCGAACCATAAAGGATTACCTCTGCCCTACAGTGTATACGAACTATCGAGGCAAGAATACATGAAATGGATTATGAATAACAGTGAAAAGGAATCGGTTCAGCTTGCGATTGATGCGATTACAAAAGGAAATAACAAGTCCAATGAGATACAGGATATTCCTGAATTTAAATTAATTATGGAATTGGTCTCGGAAGAAGAAGAAGAAAGCGAGATGAATTCGGAACAAGTTTAGGATGAATAAAGACGCTTGTATTTTATTTCATTCATAATCCTGTAAATAAAAGGTTTGTTACCTAGCAACTCCGAGGTACAGCAGGTTGTTGTCCTTTATGCAATTTGATGGCAATAGAACTCTACTGCCACCCGAATCTCCCTAAAAAATAAACTCCCCTCGTGGTACTAAAATAAAAAGTGATACAGCCTTTGGTGTTGACAAAAGTGAGTATAGAGGCACACTTTCTTTTCTCTTTTTTTTCTCTTTATCTTCTTTTTCGACATTTATATACAACACATTAATAAAGATGAGAAAAAAAATAACAGGAACATTCACAGTCATGGCAGTCATATTATTTATCACATTCATTGCATACACATCACAGATATTTATTATATGGCCACACATTACAGCATCAACAAGTCTAGTTCAGTCAATATGTATACTAGCTCCGCTCAATCTCTTGATCATCATGGTCTACGTACATTATTTACTCACCTGCTTCACACATCCTGGTTCAGTGCCAAGTCGATATGTAAGCCCAAAAAAGAAAAAAAAATTAATGAAGCACTTTTGTGTCGTCCAATCAAAATTGACTTTATTGTTGTATATATGGTAGATACCAAGGCAACAGGCATACGTTGAAGTCAAAAAGTCAACACATACACCACGATTTTGCAAGACGTGCAACAATTATAAACCGCCAAGGACGCATCATTGCTCGGTCTGTGATCAATGTGTATTGAAGATGGATCACCATTGTCCGTGGGTGAACAATTGTGTCGGATATTTTAATTATTGTCATTTCATTCGGTTTATTGTCTGTGTGGATATAACTTCAATATACATATTTGCATTACTCTGTTGTAGGCTAAATGATATCGTCCAGCATGTAAGCATATATATATATATTATTTATCTATATATGTTTCTCTTATACTGCTTTTTTTTTAAAAAAAAAATTAAAGCATCTTCATCCAGCACCTCCAGAGATCATCTTTCTTACACTCAACCTGATGGGTTTAGTAGTAGCGATCATTGGCGTTGGAATTTTAACAT
This sequence comes from Rhizopus microsporus ATCC 52813, assembly GCF_002708625.1. Lineage (NCBI taxonomy): Eukaryota > Fungi > Mucoromycota > Mucoromycetes > Mucorales > Rhizopodaceae > Rhizopus > Rhizopus microsporus. The sequence goes on along the minus strand of NW_019671920.1, from coordinate 490,804 downwards.
GCTATCACATCTACTGTATCACGACCAATACAACCACGATTGAAGGATGGGAAAAAGGACGATCGCTGACTATCAAAGGAATGGGCAGAATACAGCATGTAAAGGCACCATATGACCAAGGCATCTATGAAAACATAGCAACCGTATTGGGCAAATACCCTTTTTTTTGGCTATTACCTATCCCCATGCGTGGCAACGGACTTGATTTTCCTATAAAGGTTGGCAATTCTCTTCATGCAACCTCTTCCACAACTCAATTGAATAGACCTGTGTCCGTCGAGACGTTTTGGTCAGTGAATACCGCCACAACGATGACTCCGTTAAAGTCAATCGCTCAGCCTCAAAGTTCATTTGTATCTAATGCTACCACTATAGTTTAATAATAATAATAATAAATAATTGTTCTGAATGTGTCGCCATTTTTAAGAGATACATACAAACGAGCTTGTCTCTTGTATATTAAAACTTCCCGAGGCTCTTTTTTTTTTCTTCAGTATTTAGTTCGGAAACAAACTTGTTCTCCTTTTTTTTTTTTTATATTTGATATAACAAAACGTAATATATTATTATGGAAAATAGTCGAATTCCTCGCTCTAGGAGCGCAGTTCTCCTTCCTCATCACCAGGTTACACCTCCATCTGTCATTCAAGCACAACGAAGGTTCCAACACTCTCATTCACTTCAGCAACAGCAATCCTCCGGCCTGGTAACGCCCATTAAGCCGGTATACTCATTGACATGCAAACACTGCTACATGACCATCTGTGCTCGAAGTATGAAGGCGATTTTATTAGCAGATACAAGAATAGAGCTATTCAGTACAGATGCACCCTCACAAAGGTAATAATAAAAAAAAGGAGCGATAATGATAAGTTTATGTTAAACTGTTTTATTGTAGTATGTGTGTCTTGGACAAGGATTATCTAACAAGATCATGTCATTGCAGGATTAGAGACGTAGCGTGTCTGAAATGGTAAATTGATACAGATATATATAAAAAGAGAAAGGAGATCATTTATGTTATATACAGTGGCAATATTGTTGGTTACCATGTAGTATCACCATGTGCTCAATGCTTAGACGCATGTAATAATGGTCACTTTTGGATGTTCCATTCAAAGGCGTGTGATCCAGTGGAACGAAAAGACGAAAGGAGCAATACCCTGTTTTGGAATAAGTTGCCAAGAGCTGAATTGGATGTCGAGTTTTTAAGAGGATGTCAACTTCCTTATGATCAACTCTGCAGATAAATTTTTTTAATACATAAATATTCCCCTCGGGTTTATTGTTTATTTATGCACGTACTTTTTTCTTTTGCCCTCCTCTTCCTTCTATACATTTTTTATTGAATATCTCTCTCACACACACAAAAAAAAGGGGAGGGAGGGAAATAGAGTAGGATGACACATGACACACGTTCATTCAGGAGAACAACCAAAAAGAAAAAAAAAAAGACTGACTTGTTTATATGTTTAATGACATCGTATATTGATTCAACAAAAACTTGTTCCTGGGCCACTTTAAGCTTCGTTATGCATAAAATGTGTAACAAGGAAAAGTTTTTAGTAAAATGTATATATATTTGCATACAGAAGTAAATATACAAAGGCGTACATATACGCATATTAAAATATTAAGAGTTGAATTATGGATGACCGACGTGCCCCCCTCCTTTTATCTCTTCTCTCTCTCATCATCTCTTTGTTTGCCACTTTCTTTCTTTCTTTCTTTTTTCTTTTCATTTTTATATGTCTTATATTCAACGTCAAAGAACACGTTTAAGAATGATGAACAAGGCGAGTTCAGTATCTTCTTCTTCAGACCTGATTGTTCCTTCAATAGAAGAATCGTTACAGGATTGGCTATCGAGAGATAATTCTTGTACATACTTGTTGGATATCTGTCGCTGCTGTAATAAATCAAATTGTGACAATTTACAAACATTAATCCTTGGTATTCAAAAGTTGGAAGAAGACGCTCGACTGGCGGCAGGTGGGATATATATATATATGTATATGTTCAAATGGTATAGAAATTAATATTTAATAGAAATCGGCCAAAGTCTGCTCAATAAGCATGAACAATATGTGATTGAATCAAATGAGGTTATATCTGGCCTTGAAAGTCAGGTATGGCTCCTGATCAAGACTCTCAAAAGGATGACTAATATCACGTATAGGTGCAAGAGTCTCAAGAGAAGATACATGAATTAGAACAGTTATTAATACAATCAGATACAGTTAAATATGACCTAGAACAAGAAAAAAACAAATTAAATTGGGAATGGCAAAAGACACAAAAAGTATGTAAATAAGGTATTAATCTACAGAAAAAAAATACAAAATAGGACACGTACTAAATAAAATAGATGCTGGATGATACTTTACTTGATGTCGAATCCTATCATCAACGTATAAATCAATTGACTAGCGAACTCGATTCAAAGACAAGAGAAATTGATAAATTAAAGAAAATAATGGCCCATCAAGCAGGTGCAAGAGAAGACCATCTTCGGTTCGCTCTTGAAGACATGAAACAAGAGTTAGCCAATTCAAAAAAGGCTGAGCTTTGTTTGGAGTCAAAATATAAAAAGTTGAAAGAAAAATATGGTAAATATTTACATTATAAAGTATAATAATAATTAACAACATGAGTAGACCAACTTTATGAAGAAAAGAAACAATTAACAAATGATCAGGAACCAAGCGAGAGACTGCGTAAGGATCCAAACAAGGTATAATTTTTTTTCTTTATTTATTTATTTATGGTCATGTTATTAAATATTAGATGGTTTCATTACGCAGATTACAGCATCCTCTTTACTTCTCAACAATAATTCATATATCCATAGCCCTACCGAATTAATACCATCTGATTATAATAATAATAATAATCATTATGTCGAGCTCATCAAGGAGCTTGTGTCAGCTAATAACAAACTAAGAACAGATCTACTCACATGCAAGGATTTACTATCTGAAAGTCGTACGGAGGCAGTTGGTTTAATTGCTAAAATCGAACAAGACTATATCGATGATGATGACACCACCATGACTGATCAACAAGAGATCTGGCCACAGAGTAACATCACCTGCGACACAGTATCCTCATCCGCAGTCGTTCATCACCATTACCATTATCACATGCGAAACAATAAAGGAAAACCTTCGTCTTTATCATCCAATCAAACGCCATGCCAACCTACAGAGAATAGCACAGAGGCCATGTCACCTTATCGTCACTTGCATCATCAACTCTGTGTCCTGCTTGAACGGTTACAGCAAACAGATACAAGGGCACTCAACCGAAAACTACGTCGAGCTTTTGATATCTTTGATCTCAGCAGCATGAGTAATTCGATCATTGAAAACATCTTGACGGCAGAAATCAATGAACTTGCCCATGTGTTTCCTTGTCATTCGAAGGAACAGGATTTTTCTCTTCTTGTTCAGGTAGCACAGGACATGCTCAAAGAGATCGGTCAGCTTCGAACCAACATTAATGACCTTCAGGTGGAATATGTGAAGAAGGTGGAAGAGATAGATAACCGATTAGAGCAAGAGTTGATGAAGAAAAAGTACCAAAAGGAACAAGCAAAGAAAAAAAATACGGCATTAACTTGGCTATCTAGCGTGTTTCAAAAGAGTACAGCATCCTCCAACAACAAGATCATTCAGCAGCATGAAATCATCATTCATCCTCCAGCTATCATCATCCCTTCTCCTCCTTCAAACAAGATCGAAGAATATCGTAATGGTCCTGCATCAAGTTACCCTATTCGGTCATCTTTGCCCTCAGCCAAAAGAAGAAATAACTATGCTTTACACGCTTCTCAAAGCGCTATTTTGCCTGTTCAAAAATCTGTTTATGTAAAAAAGAGACGATCTTCTGTTATCATAAGTTCTGGAGACGCAACTACTTGGCTTGGAAACAAAATTAATCAATAAAAATCAAGAGTAAAAAAGTGTATAAGATACAAACACAATGGAGGTGACGTGGACCGAATTTTTTTTTGTTGCAAAAAATAAGGAGTATTTTTTCTCTCTTTTTTTTTCTTTGACTTTTTCCTTTTTTTTTTTTTTTCTTTATTATTTTTATTAAAGATAATGTCAACTGCTATTCCTTCTGCAGCTGGAACCACTCCACAGCCTTCCGGTTTACATAGTCAGATGCCGCCTGGTGGTCCACAGGGCTATGCTAATGCTCAAGCGCAGGCACAGCATATCTTTAGACAAAAACAACTTTTAGCTATGAAGCAACATCACTTGCTACAGCAACAACAACATATGCAGCAGCAGCAACAGTTGCAATTACAGCAACAATACTTGAATCAACCTCAGGCTACTGCCGCACAGTTGTTGCTAAGAAAACAGCAAATGCAACAAATGCAACAAATGCAATTCTTGAGAAGTCAAGAACAGCAAGTACAAATTCAACAGGAGCAACAACATATGCTGTTACAACAGCAGCAACAACAGTTGCTCCTACAACAACAACAACAAGCTCAACAACAGCAAGCTCAACAGCAACAACAACAAGCTCAACAACAACAACAAGTTCAACAGCAACAACAAGTTCAACAGCAACAACAAGTTCAACAGCAAGCTCAACAACAGCAACAAGCCCAACAACAGCAAGCTCAGCAAGCTCAGCAACAACAAGTCCAACAAGCTCAACAGGCGCAGCAACAGTTACAGAGGCAACAACAGATGCAACAAGCCCAACAACAGCAAACGCAGCCTATGATAGTAAGACCTGGTACACATGCCTCTACACCTATGATGAACTCACAAGGTTCTCCTGCTATGACTGTTGCAAAAACTATTGCTGTTCCAAGGTAATATTGTTTATTTTTATTAAAATCAATATTAAATCGGATCAAGTAGAGCACAAACAAGTGGACAAGCTGTACTTCGTTTACTTCAATTTGCAGAACAGCTGAGTCCAGGTGAACAGGTATTTCAAAAAAGTTTATAAATCATCACCAATCATTTTAGGCTAAAATATTCCCTTTTTTTGAAGGCTGCAGATCGTTCATTTTGGGATAATTTCGTCCAAGACTTCTTTACATCTGCCAGTACTTTAAAGATTGGCTTATTCAACATGGAAACATCAGAAAGAAAATCATTTGGTACAAAAGTTACACTCTTTTTCATTATACATATTTATTTACAAATTTCTATAGAAGTGAATCAATCATTAATCGCAAGATATTTTCATACTCAGTACATGTGTGGTATAAGCTCGATCCAGATGACGCTAGAAAAGACTGCAGAATATATTTTCCCTGGTGATATCATGAATGTAGAATGTCCAAGAGTCAGTCTTGTTCACAGATATGAAAATGGAATTCTGGTAAGTTATAATAAAATTATAAAGTAGAGGTTCTTACTATTTTTATCATTTAGGTTATGTCCACGGGACATTTAATGGCACAATTTATCATGTCACCAGAAGGTGTTTGGAAGATTGAGCATATGGATTTTGCTTGTCAGAATTATGAAGAATATATTAATCGAGCATCTATCAAAACAGAACCAATTCCAAACTCTAAAAAGAAGATACCACCTCAACATTCGGTCTTTCCTGATTCACCTATCAACAAATGGGGCTTACCACCTAGAGTATTTCATATATTACAGGTATAACTAACTATACAAAAAAAAAAAAAACTTCTTCTTCCCCTTAACACATCATATCATAGATCTCAGATATTGCAGAAAGACTTGGTGAGGTCGTTTTTCATTCAATAGTCACAGGCTCAGGACCAAAAGGTATATATATGTGATATATACGTTTATATAGATTGAACTAATCATCCTCATAGAGAGTTTAAATGCCATTGCTTTTCATAAGCAACAAGAGTTGGCTAAAGAAAATGAAGGAGAAGGTAAGGGGAGGGAGTTGATGCATTGTCTTTATTTAAACAATCTTGATAGATATTAAACCTGAAATATTGAGTACAGCCATGGCGCCATCACCTATCGTTAAAACTCAAACAGGCGTACGACCTCAACCATTCACGCCTTTGCAACAACAACAATTAAGGCAGCAGCAACTTCAAGCAGCTGCAGCTTTTCAACAACAATTCCATCAACAGCCTCCTACACCACATTACCAACCCGCATACCCCACAAATAATAACACTACTAATAACAGCAATCAATTTAATAGTACACCCACAACAAGTCCAATGACACGTAATAATTAAAATATTCACTCATTTATTATGTTATTCAACAGATAATATAGGTAAAAGAAACAGCATAGCAAGCGAAATAAAATCACCAGCAACACCAAGAAAAAGAGTAAATACAGGAAATAATAATGCCAGAAAATAAAGCCTGCCCCAAAATAAAAAAAGAAAACCTTTGTGTATAGTAAATTAAAAAAGCTCCTTGCAGAATCACACTTGACAAAGAAACGACAACATGAATTCATTTATACATCTTCCCCTCTCCATCTCTTTCTCTATTTCGTATTCTTATTTAACGCATGTATACAGTTCCTATGTCTCTCTCTTTTTTTTAATATTATTATTTTATGATAAAGAATAAACAATCTGTTTATTTGATCTTTCTTTGTGTAGCCTCTCTTTTCTTTTCTCTTTTTTCTTTTTCATTAATGTATGATAGTGATCCTTCTGTAGAACAAAGACGTATTTGGAGCGAGTAAAAAGAGTGTCTTTCAAAAATTAAATAGTTTGCTTATTTACTTTAAAAGCGAACAATTGGAATTACGCAAAAGACTTGAACTCACAGACAGACTTGATTTTACTTTGGACAATCTACATTATGTAGGAGGAGTCGATTTAAGTTTTCCACTTGGAGATCATGAAAATGCAGTTGCTTGTTTGGTTGTCATGACATTTCCTGATCTTCAGGTAAATATATTTTATATACAACTTTGTATATATTAATATACTTGAAGGTTGTTTATAAAAAGTTTCTAGAAACCAAACTGTATCTTCCTTATATCTCTGGCTATTTAGCCTTTCGTGAAGTGAATCCCTTAATGAATTTGTTGAATGAACTTAAAACGAACCAACCAGAGATTTATCCTCAAATTCTTCTTATAGACGGTAAGAAAAAAAAAAAGCCTAAACAACCCAAGGAAATGGACTGCTCCATCCTCGTCAGTTTGGTATTGCTTGTCACTTGGGCGTAGTATCCGATACGCCTACAATCGGCGTAGCAAAGAACTTTTTGATGATTCGTGGCGATTTAGATGATGTGAACAAGATAAAGGCCACATGCCACGAGACATTATGGAAAAGAGGCGACCGTTTAGATTTGATAGGCGAGACATCAGGTATTTTGTATGGGACAGCATTGAGAACAGGAAGCAAGAACCCTGTGTTTGTCAGTCAAGGTCATCGGGTATCTTTAGAAACGGCGGTCAAGATCGTTTTGGCTGTGTCTCCTCGGTATAGGATACCAGAACCGATTCGTATGGCTGATTTGGAAAGTAGAGCGTATATCAGAGAAAATTGGAAATACAAGTAAAAAAGAATGGGAGGGAGTTATATCCAATGAACATAAAAAGTATCTAGTCGTGCACTTTATTTCATCTGCGTCTAAAGAAACACATTATTAACAGACTCTTTACTCTCGAAATGATTCGCTTGTTGTATTTCATATAAAATAAACACCTTTAACAAAAGAAAATGCTTAAATGAGTTTTTTTTTTTAATTGACGTCAAGTATTTAAAAATGACAGCTTTGTGCTTATAAGCGGAGGCTTAATTGGATCTGAATGCATGTCTGCATAAATCAAGACTTTCCTTCACTATATTACTTTGAAACAGGGCAAGAGGGCAAAAAAAAAAAAAAGAATACATAAAAGATGAGAAATGGAAGGGTACTCTTTAATTATTTATAAAAAGATGTTCAAACAATCAATTGCATTAGTATGAATGCTTAAAAAAAAAAGAAGAAAAAACAACAACTAATGGCAGGGTTTGTCCTTTAACCTCTTGTTCTCATTTCCTTTTTCTCTTTCTCTTTTTTTTTTCTCCATTTCTTTGTATTGACAACGACATCTATAAGCACAATTACATTATTCATCATTTAACAGCTGCTCTCCTGACTTATAAAAAAACAAGTTAATACCATTCACACTCATATGCCAAATACAATTCATTGGACACTTCCTTTGAAGCTATTATACTCTATTGCCGTCTCATGCTTCTTTGTTGCTCCTGCTTTGGTAGGTTATGCACTAAAGGTTAAAGTGACCCGCAAGTCTTTTTGGGTTCTTGGTGTTTATGGCACTGTAGTCTTTTGCTTCATCGGACTACAGCTTGCTTTTGCCACACTGAATCGCATCTTGGTTCACTACTACAACAAGCGACTTCCAGAGCCTATCCCGAAAGTGAAACTAGAGCATGAGGATGAAAAGGCGGATCCATTGCCTTGTCACAGCAATGACTTGGAAAGAGGACAAGACATACCTCGACTTGCTACCAAGATGGGTCTCGCTGTCGTAGGCTACCGAGAAGAACCTGGCTTATTCACACAATGCCTTGAATCTGTCAAGAACCTCAGCTATCCTGAGCCATTCAAGATCATTGTGGTCATTGATGGTGATGCTTCCGAAGACAAGGAAATGGCTGCTGTCTTTCAAAAGATCTTTCCTGATGGTTCCATTGTTGTCTTGCCAGAACTTTTATCACTTTCTTTCCAACGATTGAAAAAAGAGATCACGGAAGCGACAAGCCGTATTGCAAGTAGTAGTAGCAGTAGTAGTAACGATACAGCTCATGAAAAGAATCAAAGTTTGAAAGAATCTGCTCTTGTAGATTTTGACATGATCATTCGAGATCAACTCATTTTGCCTACTGAAACACAAGCCGTTTGCTACCTCCAGCCTCACAAAGGTAAACGACATGCCATGTACACTGCCTTCCGCGTTCTTATGGCCGCTGGCTGTGAAGCTATCATGTCTACTGACTCAGATACTCGGTTTGATCCTAACGCAATGATTGAAATGGAGAAAGCCTTGCATTGGTTTCCGAATATCGGTGCAGCTGCTGGTGATGTCAGAATATGGAATAGTAAAGATAATCTGCTCTCTTACATGTCTTCTCTTCGATACTGGATGGCATTTAATATTGAAAGAGCAGCTCAAAGCTTCAACCGATGTGTTACCTGTGTCTCTGGCCCTATGGGTGTCTATCGAACACACGTATTACGTGAGATTTTGGAAGAGTGGATTTCTCAGTCCTTTTTGGGCATGGAGTGCACCTATGGTGATGACAGGTAAAAAAAAAAGCATATATAAAACTAACACTATAGTCTGACATTCTATTTAGACACCTTACAAACCAAACGCTGTTAAAAGGTCACAAGGTGGTCTATACACACTTGGCATTTTGTGAAACTGAAACCCCAACTTCATTTCTTCGCTGGTTCAAACAACAGACGCGATGGTCCAAGAGCTTTTACCGAGAACTCTTTTGGAATGCAAGAAGCATTCATAAGCACAGTCCATGGATGGCCGCTGAACTCTTTTATCAAGGTATCTATCCCTTCGTGCTCCTGTTTTCCATTTTCCAAATCTTGTTTTCCAAAACACCCTTGGTTCTCGTCGTTTGGCTAATTTCTCTTGCTGCCATTGCCTGTATCAAGACGGTATACTCTACCATTGTTGCACTTTCACCTCGATTCATTGGTTTCCCGATTTACTCCCTCTATTACATGTTTGGTCTTGTTCCTGCCAAGCTTTGGGCAATTATCTCTCTCTGGGACGTAGGATGGGGCACTTCTGCAAGATCTGCTGCAGAAATGAAGAAAGAGAATGTGTTTTTCAGTCAATTGAAAGAGGCATTGCCTATTATCTTTTGGCTGCTTCTGATCCTCGCCGGTATCATCTTTAATATCGCCATGTTCTTATTGGATCCTAATAGACCGAGTGGCTCAGATTTCTTTGGCCTCAATGATGCATCTTCTATGGACCCCACATCTATCATATTTTATCCTTCCTATCAATATTAATATTTTATAAATAAATACATAATTCTAGTACTGCTTATTCTTTAATGCAATACAAGACCGCATTCTTATATTTTGTGATAGACCTGCCTATCAATATTCCTTCGATCAATACATAGCTTTTATGTCAAAACAAACTCATAGAAACGAAGGTAGATTAATTAATCTAGTTCTGGCAAGATCATATGTAGACACTTATTATCATCTCTGAACTGATCTGCGCAAAAAGATGTAATGAAAAGATTACTGCCGACTGTAGTCCTTTCTAGCTGTCTTTATGCGCAGTTCAAAGGTGTGCATTTAGTGATACTTTAGGTTTCAGGTCAGCGTTCAAATTCTCTCTTTGCCTCTCTATTCCCCTTTTTTATTTCTTTATTTCTTTATAGATCATCTATTGTCAATGACGACAAAATTTGAAAATCGACTGGAAGCATTACGTTCCAACGTCATGGACAGTGGCGGAGTGGAAGAGAAAGTTGAAGGTGATTGTAAATTAAGCTCGTTTATATGCATACCTAACTTATATCCGCAGTCAATCAAAGACACCTTATTGATAAGATATTGGCAAGATATTCAGCAGAATATGTATTATATAGAGAGCTTATGCAAAATGCTGGTAATAATAATAATATGAACAACAACAATTTATAACCTATTGATATGAAAGACGATGCATCATCAAGCGCGGTTCAAATATGCTTTTATACAGGTTCATCTGATCCCAACAAACCCATCAACTTATCAACCAAATGTAACAAGATTGTTTTCAAAAACAATGGTATGCACTTTCGACAGGAGGATTGGATTCGATTGAAACGTATTGCGGAAGGAAATCCAGGTAAAAAAAGGTGTAGCATTAGTCTTGGAACTGTATCAAAACGTATATGATAGATGAACAAAAGATTGGTGCCTTTGGTGTTGGATTTTACTCTCTTTTCTCCGTTTGTGAGAATCCATTGTAAGCACAAGATACACAAGATCGTCTTTGTATTAACTCTTGCTTTTAGCGTGTTTTCAGGATCACAATGTATGGCGTTTTATTTTAAAGGAGATCAGCTGTTTGCAAAGAGAGCCGATGTGCCTGAGAAAGATATAGACTCCTGGACATCTTTTCTAATGGATCTTCGAGAGCCAATGGAAATGCCTGACTTTGACAATTTTTGTAAATTCTTGACAACAAGTATGGGATTCACAGCCAATTTGAGGGAGGTCACTGTATTCTTTGATGATCAACAAATATTCAGTATTAAAAAGAGAGTGGCAGAACCTAGGGCAATGGCAATCGATACCCGTCAAATGATTCTGAACACACCTCAGCGTATGTTTACGATCACGGGTGCAGACACGAGACAGATCCAACTAGACTCAGAAAAATATACCCCGCCTAGCCTCCTTCTTCAGCCACTTGCTGGCCTTTTGGGCATGCGAAAGGAGAACGGCAACACACTGCCTGTAGAGAAGGGTAGTATCTTTTTACGTGTAGTGACCGCGTCCTTACAAGTTCACGTGTCAAGGGATTATGAGAAGGAAATGGAGCGTGCCACCAAAAAGAAGCCGCCAAAGACGACAAAGTTCCAGCTAGTATACACTGGTAGAGAAGAGCTGGATGCGTCTGAGAACAACCTTGATATCTATAAAAATCTGATCCCATTTCCTAACCAAGGATGTGTCTTCATTGGCTTTCCTACACATCAAACTACCGGTTGCTGCTGTCATATGGCATCCCGGTTTATACCCACTGTGGAAAGAGAAAGCATTGATTTCGCAGACAGATATATCAGCATATGGAATAAAGAATTACTCGCAGTCGGTGGTCTCTTGGCTCGACTGGTTTATAATGATGAAATGGAACAGATTGTTCGACTTTATAGAGAGCTTGTAGGGTCTCAGCAGCAAGTGGACAAAACAATCGTTGAAGGTATGGATAGTGCAAAGAACATGCTGGAGAGAAGAGCAGCCCATGCTTTGAGATCCTTTACATTTCAACACTCTACTCCAAGTTCTATTGTCGGCAAAGTACACGAGAGTTGGTTCTTTCAATCATGCAAGGTGCCTTTGAACATCATGACTTCTCACGGTATACAACCTATCACCATTGCCAGAACTGTGCCTGATACTATGAGCTTAACTGGACACAATATCACACAGCTATTAGACAAATTCATAAAGACAATCCCTACGATTACATCTATTGTTTATGAAGAATGTAAGGAAGGTATGAAAAAGCTAACGGACCATGGACTGCTACAGCCTCTTGGATTGAATGATGTCTTGAAGGAGCTCGATTCACGTTCCTTAACAACGGATGAAATGATTGCATGTATGAAGTGGTGGATTGAGTGTAATGTCGGCAACACTGCTATCCCAGCCACAACTCGAAACAATATCAACGAAAAGACACGTGCTCAATTTCTTGGTGCTGCCGTTATGGACTGTGGAAAACAGAGAGGGCTAATACAGCTGTCAAGAGCAAAGTACTGGCAGAATCCCAAGATCATTCCTCTTGATATGGATGTTCCTTCTGATGTGATGCCATTTTCTGTATCCAAACACTTTAGTGCAAATGAACTAGCTTCTTATTTCGGAGACATGAAAGAACTATCGATAGTGTACTGGGTGCAATATATATCTCAATCCAAGCCTGAGCTGCAAACTTCTAGCTCGTTTTCTGAACGAGTACTTGGAATTATATCCAAAAGCTTTGGAAACATATCATCTAAATCTGAAAGCGAAATTGTTCAACTGTTGAAATTGAAAACATGCATCCCGACCAAGTTTGGTATGAAACTGCCGGAGGAAGCTTATTTTCCAAACGTCAACCTGTTTGATGATCTGCCGACAATTCAATTTAGTAATACTCGAAGCGTCAGTGATACCTTTTTAACTTCTCTTGGTGTTCGAAAGGTAAGAGGGGATGCATGGGGTATAAGAAAGACTATATGTTCTTATTTTATCTCGTACGCTTAGCACGTAGAGCTACAAATGGTCTTTGATAGACTTTTGTCTGAAGGAAGTTGGTCGCATGTTGATTTAGTAAAATATCTCACTTCTGTCCAGTCTACATTAACTGATGTGGAAGTTCGCAGACTTCGAGGTACGACTATCTTCACTAAAGAAGGAGAAGAACCTCGAATCAAGACTGTGAAGAAGCCTCGACCAAAAGCAAGTGAATCTGAACCTATTGTGCTGGAAATACATGAAAAGAAGATATACAAGCGCTACAAGGCAGCAGACCTCTATAGTCCTACAGAGGTTGCTAAAAACTTGAATTTGCCTGTTATCTTCTGGACCCCACGCTGGAGACCTTCAAGTGATGAGGCCAAGTTTCTTGTGGACAAGCTTGGTTTGAATACCTCTCCGCCCCTTCAAATCTTACTGACCTTGGCTGCTCCTGCCGAAACGATGACAGAAGAGAAAAAAAAGATCCAAAAGACAGCCCTTTCGTATTTTATTGAACACTACAAGGATTATCAAGAAAAATATGATGCGAACACGATCGATATCAAATTTTTACCTTGCTCGGATGGAAAGACATATTCGGCACCTCGTGATTGTTTTACCAATCCCGACGTTCAGCTCCTTGGTTTCCAAACACTTCATTCTGACCTTATACCCATGCGCGACAAACTCGGCGTACGCGAGAACCCACCAGCCCCTCGGTTGGTTGAAGCGTTTTTATCAAATATTGAAAAGGACCATGATAAAGCGAAAAGAAGGTTTGAGTATATGGCCAGTCGATCCGGTGAGCTCTCGAGAACACATTGGCAGCTGCTACGAGAGACAGCCTTCATTCCTGTCGTCGCAAACGGTGTGAACATTCTGAAGGAACCATATCATTGTTACTTCGAATCGGATGACTCTACAAGTTTTCACAAGGAGCTGTTTCTTTTCGTCAACTTTGGTACTTTAGGAAACTCGTTTTTGAGATCCTGTGGAGTCAAAGATGAGCCAAATACGGTAGAACTCGCTTCTATGATCGTAAAGGATCCTCAAAGGTTCTGGGACTTGAGCAGTGGAGGCGAAAGATACTTGGGTGCACTTCGTCAAATCGCAGGGCAATTTTATCTCATTCGGTCCAATAGACAGTTGCTGCATGAAATGAGGACGAAGCCTTTTCTGGTGGGTATCAAAAAGATGACTTTATCTGAGCAACAACAGCAAGAACAGTTGAATGAAGAAAATACATCAGATGGAGAGTTCGTTCAATATAGACTAGCTAAAGCTTCGGATATCTTTATTATCGATGATACAATGTGTCATCAAATCTTTTCTCCCTTATCAGCGCCAATGGAGCCATTATTGGAAGATTTTTATAAGCAGCTGGGCAGTCAATTGCTATCAACGTAAGTTTAATATAATTTAAACAGAAACCTTACTAAGATTTATTTGTAGGCAAATCAAGGAAACTTACTCTTACACCAACAGAATGGGCGTTACCGAAAGAACTAAACAAATCACTGAAATGATATTTGAGCGTACACCCATCATCATCTATCAAATGATGAACGATAACCCTCAGCGACGAAAAGAGCTGTTACATGATGAACAGTATGTACGACAGCATCTCAAAGTGATTCAAGCACAGGAGCTAAAAATCAATCGCGTCTTTAAACATACCTCAGAAAAGAACGTTCAACCAACAACAGCTTGTGCAGATAGAGTTGATTTTGGCATCTATGTGTCGACTGCATCAGAGATGGACTATTACGATGTTGCCAATGCTTTGTGTGTTTTATTGTTTGCTCGTGTTCAGTTTAACGATGCAATCATTGTTGAACGATACCTAACGGCAAGCCTTCATCATCTGCGCCGTAAAGGCGTACCTGTTGATCGTATCTTGAATATTCGTAAGCAGCAGATAGCTTCACCAGTAAAACCTATTACATCCAATACAAATCCAGTATCCATGCCTCGTCCATTAGCTCCACAAGAATTAGATAAATATACCAAGCAGGTGCAAGAGGTGTTTGGCGACTGTCAAGAAGGGTATATCCGACAGCTGCTCTCCCAACAACATGATAACCATGTGCAGAATGTGGTGAACCGCCTATTGCATGAAACATACCCAAAGAAGACCCATCAAGTCAAAAAGGTTTCGACGGAGGAAAATCGAGAAAAGCAAAAGCAAGCGATAAGCAAGGCACCGGAACAAAAACCAACAGGGTTAATCAACAGACTGTGGTCATGGAGACAGCAGCAGGTTCCTTCAACACCATCAACCACGACAGCTACCGAGTCATCATCGATCGTAAACAATGGTAATAATGAAACTCATGAACCTAAGCAACCTAAATTACCACCGTCAGAGACAACGATTACTCCAAATTACACAGATAATATTCGACAAAACCTAAAGCGAGCCATTCATTCGTGCAGGCCATACACAGGACAAGGTGTTTTCACTCCTCCTCGAATCAACCAAGTGAACGAGTCAAGGCAGTACTGTGATGCCACGCCTGGACACAATTTGACCTATGTTGGTAATGTCATGGGTATGGAGTTTTATGTGCACAGAACGATCCAAGGAGATGACGTGCTCGAACAATATGGACAGGCTATGGCCAAGTTCACGAGCATTCTCAATGATCTCTCCAAGGTGTTTGGACTGCAGTTAGCGACAATCCAAATCTTTTATGACAAGGAAGGTCCAACAATTGCTTTCAATCTGAGTGGAAGTCTGTTTATGAACTTGAGGTACTATTTAGCACTTCATGAATCTCAAACAGAAGATGAAGCAGTGAAAAGGAAAGAAGCGTTGATCTATTGGTTTATGACCATATGTCATGAACTTGCCCATAACTTTGTTGCAGATCATAGCTCTGAACACGAATTCTACATGTCTTCATTTGCTGAAAATTATCTGGAGTCTCTTATGAACCATATCTATCATGCTTCCCTTCCTCCTCCTCCTCCTTCTGTATAAACAACATAAATATGGACACAAAAAGAGAATAAAGATATCTAATTGCAGGGTCTTTTTTATATATGAAGAAGAAAAAAAAGTGAACAATACACTTTTGCTGTGAGTTTTAAGTTATATATCGAATGTTGGCGTAGATTTTATTCTTCCAAGGCTTTAGCTTGTTGTTCTTTCATACGACGCTTAAAACTAAAAAAAAAAAAAACAGAGATTAGTTTTTGTATGTGATTGCAATTGAGTATACTTTACTCTTCATATTGACACTTTTCATAAGCATGACGTTCGTTTCCACATTTCCAAGGAAGGTAAAAGGTTTCGCCTCTACATTTATTAAGGGGGATCAACAATTGAGCACAATAATCACGGTATTCAAGTGGAATTCTGGACTTTGCCATATCCTTTTGAGAGGCTGTTCCGTCTAAGGTTCAGTGTTTAATCGTACAGTAGGTTTAATTCAGATTTTCAAGTACCTGACATTTCTTTTTGTATTCAACAGTAAAGAACTTTTTCATAGCCTTGATTGGGGGAAACATGCCTTGTGTCTGAAATTGAAATTAAAATACACGTCACACCGATTACAGTGTGAGATGTTTGACTTGAAATTATCAGAATAGATCACAGAGACCGAGCAATTGGCCAATGATCGACTGTTTTATTTGCTCATTGAACTGAAAGCTCATCAATGGCTATTGAATAGGCTGATAGCCTACCGCGGTCAGGTATAATTGCTTATATTTCATTTTTAAAGGTTTAACTGGGGTTGGCGCAATGCTAAAGTATGTTAAAGCATGACGATTTGAAAGAATTAAAGATAAAATGCAGCGATTTGTATCAATAACATAATATGTACGCATCACGATCAACTTTTAAAAACAAAAAACAAAAAAAGAAATCATATAACATATACAGTTTAAATTTTTTACTTTTTTATTCGTTTTTTTCGCTCCTGCTTCTCTTCACAGAAGAGCGTTTCATCTTTGTCTACGATGTTAATAATAAACATTAAGTGAATTTACCATAAAAAGTTGGTACACACTGAGAGGTGTGCATACTGGTTGTTCGGCTTCAGCAAATCCCTGGTAATCTGTGTGTAGCACTAACTGACAAATTAGTAGTTGAACTAAGTTCCTCTTTTTCAGCCTCGCCTTGACGTTTTGGAGGAAACGTTAAAGCCTGACTTTTATTTATGTTTTAGCAAGCATTTTACTATAGAATGATTGTTCCTTTAAATCTCTCTTTTAATGATAAAATGATATATATATATTGCTGATTAGCACAATCTATTCCTTAAAACAGCTATAACAGTCAAGCATATTTATCCAAGATAGGTGCTTGGTGCAGCTGGTTTTATTGCTTTGTTAAAGTCAAAATAACTACAAGCTACTCAAGGCACAAAAATGATTAAAGTATAAAATGAAAAGTTAGATTCAGGATCACTATTTTACTTCAAGCTGCTTAAAGTATGTAAGCATTTGTAACATCAAGCAGTCTCTTTCTTTTCGTCCTCCTTTTATATGAATCAAAAATATATATTATTTTGTATTGTGAGCAATGGTATGATGATGAGGGGGCAAAGACGCTTATTGTTTTTCATATATAAACTCGTATCTACTTAACAAATGTGCTATAGTCGACAGTTGTGCTCCATAACGCGCCGAATTATCGTAAAGTTCAAACAAGGGTACTGCTAATAATTTCATATTTTTAGGCACAGAGAGTACTTCTAATACATATAAAAAAGAGTAAATATACACATGTTGAGAAAGAAGAGGGGGCTTACTGCTTGGTGGAAGATGTACTATATAGAGCGATTTTTTTTCTTTTGGACTGGTAACATGAGCTGGGATATATGGATACTATAAACAAAAAAGAAAAGGGGTTAATATTATTTATAAGAATAACAGACAACTTGCCATATAGTTTTCATAATTTGGTCTCCACCAAGTTGATAGACATTCACCAATTGTCCAATCATTCTTGCTGTCCCATTCTGAAGGATCTTCAGGTCCAAGTCTCTTATTTAAAATTTCTTTTAGTCCTTCCACTTCATCTACTCCTGGTTCCAGGTAGTGTCCGGGCCTTTATCGGTTAGTTTGAGCTGATAATTGTGCGCGTAAATAGTAGCTTACAGTTTAAAAAATGAATTGGCAATTTGTAACATGAGAACATGAGGATGATTATGTTGATGAACAACCAATACTGCTTCTACAGATCGTCTCATGCCGTGCTGGTTATAATCTGATTCTAGTCGTCGAAGTCGTGCTGAAACTGAAGGATCCTCTTCAGGTTGTGGCTCTTTTGTGGCGAGTGTATAGTTTTCTACAAGTGTGTTTGTTTTTGTTTGTTATATGTATGAATAAGAACGTTGATAATTAAATACCTAATGGATATCTAAAGAAGGATATGTTAGTCTTTATCTCTTTTTTTATTGTGAATTACGCACAAAACTGCTTTGGGCATTCTATTAATCTGTTTATTGTCTATGCAAAAAAGTGCGAGAGAAAGAAAAGCTCGAAAATTTAAGTCACCAACAGAGAAATAAATGTTACGGCAGTCCCTCCTTTTTTTTGAACGTTCACTCTCTCTGTCTCTCCTTTTATTATTGTATTTTCGCGTGTTTTCTTACAAGGTTTATCTAGCAACAAGAAAACCTTTTATAATTCTACACCAATATGCAATAACTCTCTTCGTATAATTAAACATACTGAAAGAGGCGTTTCATTTGTACACTTTGGTTGTGATTTTTAATTGAAGTGACAGTCTGTGTCAAGCACCAAAGGAAGAAAAAAATCTCTAGGTTCAGGTAGACAAAGGCCAAAGAACCAGATGATTCTTTCACATTTTGCCGGCTTTTTCCTTACCTCAGGCATATCTTGATAAATTACTTTAAAAATATGTCACCAAAGACCCCTTAAATGTTACAGGGCACTTGTTTTTCTGCTTTTATTATACTTTCTACTCACGTCCATGATTTTAAAGTATCAGCAAACAAGTAAAGAGTTCAAAAAGCAGCAAAATTAAAAGAAAGCACAAGACTCAAGGTGCCGAGGTCAACCATTATCCATGTCACCACAGGCACTAGACATCAGGTGATTACTGATTAGTATCTCCTCCTTCTGTCATACGTAATGTTCCACCAATCATTGCTAGTTTCAAATGCAAAACGTAATGTCCTTTATTCTACACCCTCCAAAATGGTAAGGTTCTTATTTATTTCCTCTACCAATAATGAGTCTACAAAATGGACAGGCACCATAACTTGACAGGTGGATTGGTAACTTAGTTGAGTTTGAAAATGATGTCAATATAAAATATCAATGCTTCTACACTTTTTTTTAATACATTCTTTTCCATGAATTCAAGGTTTCAAGAATATTTTGATCTATTTGACAGCAATAATAACAATCGACTATCTATCATCTCATTCAATGAACAATGTACCTTAAAGAGACAAAAGCGTGTCAAGACAAGAAGACCTCAATCAAGATTATAATTACTAATATGACTTTTATATGTGTATATATTTATTAAACCCAATTCTATCTTTTTGGAGAATCTACGATTAAACAATTTTATTTATTTATTTATAAAATATAAAGGCCATAAGAGGCACGTGATATTTTTATTATATCGTTTTTGCCCTGGCCAGTTCAAGTTGTGAGGCAGTATCTAAAAATCCCTCTGGGCTCGAGGGCAAAAATGCTTTGGCTGACAGATTCACGGAACAGGTGTTAAAAGGCTACTATGAAGAATTACATAACCATTTAAGCAGTTTCTGCCCTGGGTCAGATGGTGATAGTGGCTCTTTTTCATGGTATAGGTGATCAAGCTCATGTAAGATAGCGCAGATTATGGGCCATTTGATAGTCCAAAACGATCTTGTTTGAAAGGAGCGTGGCTTTCGAGTGGGAAGCTTATTTAAAAGGAGGGACAGAGGATCAGTTATAGACTTCGGTATTTGCAGACGGTGATGCATGTCGAGGCAATAGATGGCATGTTTTGTAAGGAGCTGTGAAGTGTATCGAAAGCAGCGAGTAGCGTTATAACTGGGTAGCCAACCAAGACGCCACCGTATGTATCGATTTCTTTGTAGCCTTGTCATGGGTAACCAAAGGATTGGATCCAAAGAGATTGTTGGGCGACACAGTGAGAGCAGATTTGAGTTGCGTGCAGTACGCCGCTGTTCTAAGTTGTCTTCCAGGAATTGCAGACGTATCTTCTTTAATAATCGTTTATCTAGGATATCTGTGTACTGCGCACAATACTTCCATATTGGCGTTTTTGATATAGTATACCACTGTGAATGACTTATAGAGAGATGTATATGTGGAAGTAAGTAATTCAGAAGCGCATCATCTGGCAATGATAAAGATCGTAAGAGGAATTGCGCTTGTAGTATATAGGTACGCTCTGTCATAGTCGACAACTTCGTCAGTTATAGCATTACTTTTATAGAAGATCTCCAAGAACTACCAAATATTCTGCGTAGGCACGTATCTTGGGCGTCTTCCAGTTTGTCAAGCAAGAGAGAGCTAACCTTACTAATAGCAAGACAATACTCTAATTGAGATCGGACTATTTGTTTGTAAAAACGAGTAGAAAGCAGTCGGCTGAAATCATTGGGGTTAAATTCAATCATAGCTAATTGATTCATGGTCAGTGATTTGTTTATATTGTTAGTAAGAAGCATGGATGTACTTAGATAACCTCCGGGATGAAAAGGAGCCCCAAGAAGAAAAGGAGGTTCTAGTCGGAAACAGATAGTAATTAAGCGGTTGATCTGTATGGTTTAAACCTACACGTTTGCTAGGGTTCCACCTATAACCAAGGTTGTAACTATGATCTTCACCGAAATGACTGTACAGTGTTTCCAAGAAGCAGTGTCGCAGCCAATCAAAGCCTTGTTAGCCTTGTTAACCTTCACAGAAAGCCTCCTTGGATTTTGCTCAAAAGTTTTTTTGTTATGGTAGTTTTGTCCTAAAGATCGTCTTTTATAGACCGTGACAAGATTTACCATGATAAGCTTTACAAAAATTTCGCTGTACGCGTTTTTAATAATTGTTTTTATAGCCGAACAGAAAACGCGAAGTTCCCAAACTTCGCACAGCCGCGTTTTTTCCCTTTTAGTTTCTCACTCAACTGAAATTTTGTACTTTCGCTATATCAAGCTCATTATATCAATATTTCGGTAGTATGACAGCTCAACTCATTACACTAGTCAACAATTGCTTTGTATGCAACGACGCATTTTCAACACCCCAAAGATTGCGTTATCATCTCCAAGCACTGCATGATATTACGGTTCCGCCACGTAAAACCGGCCTTAAGTACAAACGCACCGACAACATCACATTTGTTACTATGGACCGGGGACTCAACATGACAATGTCAAACAACAACTTGCCTGTCCTTCTTGCTTATTTTACTGTGAGCAGAAAAGCAATTTAAAAAATCATGTTGAGGACGTTCATCTTCGCAAGCGATTCTTTGATCATGGCGAGAGTACTCCAGGACCAGTCAAAAAAGGAAAAATTGTCTTTATCCCTGGAGAACGACATTTTTATACCTTCGCGGCTTCTGACAGACAATTTGTTCCCAATTTACCAAAAATCACGGCGGATTTAATCGACAAGCTCAAGGATATTATGACGATCATTATGCCAGACAATTCATTTCTCTCTGAGGCATCGAAAAAAATACTTGATGCAGAAGAATTCGATCAGCAGTGTCTGAAAACCCTGAAGTAATTCCGAAATGTGTATCAGCTACTTCAATCAGTACTTCAGAAACCGTACAAAGAATTACCATATGGTTTGTGGACATATCAATTGCCATCAACCATGTCCTCCATCGAAACCCAATTTACCCGCATCGCCCAATTTATATTGACCGACTATGCCAACAAATGCAATTGCCCAGTTGAATACACAAGTAAAGGGGAACGTACATTTTGGATTGATCGTGTAGTTCCTTTGCTCCAAACGCTTGGTGATCAGACCGGTTTTGTTGGCTTCGAATGGTGTGAGACGGTTGCAGATGAGCAGTTGGAGTCCAGCACTGCACCTGAATGCTGGGTCCATGGAAATGTTCGATATCTTGATGGTCTTGGATACGATCGGAAAGGGCGAAGCAAAATTGTGATAGAATCTTCAAGCAGTCCAACAGCAGAAAAAATGGACCACACGTTGAACGACACTATCAAAAACATGCATAATTCCATTGCGTTGCTGGAAGCAGTGATCAGACGAAATCATCATGCCCGCTTCACCACAATGACAAAAATTCGTGCATTTTCACTGCAACTCATTTGTACGACCTTAACACTTTCAACTACCCGTCTGGATCCTGACAGTCCTGGAAAGTATATTGTTCAACAGCACCGCTATGCCGAATTACCAGCGTCCCCTAATGACTGGATTATGTGGTACAAGGTTTTTGAACTTCTTGCTTTATTGACGACCATGCTTGAGGAGCAAACGATGATCATTGATGAATTGCGTGTTGAAAGCAGTGGATCTATCGATATAACCGAGGAAGAATATGTCTGCACAATTTTATCCAAGTCGCCGACCATCCTACCCTGATATTTCTTTCCTTTTCTGTCTATTTCCTTATTACTATGAGTATACCATTGAAAAGTATGAATAACCAAGGCAAATGCACGAAAATAAAAGCGTAACTTGAATCAGCGTAATTTTTAAGCTTGCCAACTGATCAAAAATAAAATACCTACGCCGCTTATAAACATCAGATAAACCAGAAAGTTGTTAGAATGATGAACGTTGCATTGACAACCTCATCTTTTCAACGATGTTGATGACATTGTAAGAGTCAGTTGTAAAAGAAAATTTAAAATCTGAGTTAGCTTAACCGCTATGTAACCCAACGCAGTCATCCTTTTATTCAAAGAATATAGTGCGGGTTTGTTACTTGTTCAGATGTAGATGTAAAGGTTTAACTTAGAGTAAATATGCTTCTTATTTAGCTTTATTAAAAAGGCTGCCACTAGAAGTATGTATTTTAGATCAGTTGTTCTGAATAAAATGACAAAAAGAGAGAAAAACCAGAAGACAAGAAAAAGAGATGAGTGAAAAAAAGAAAGGGAAGTTAGTAGGATTCTCAAAACGAGCGGCCTTCTACACCATACACGCTGCTTTTAGCCAGACTTGTCAAGCTTGGATTATACCAAGAGCTTTACCCACTAACGAGTATTTAAAGACTAACAAGTGTAAAAGGATAGATAATGCCAACTATCCAAAAAAACAAAATAGGGAAGAAAAAATGATCTTATTCATGATACATTTGACATTCATTCTTATTCTTCGACTTCAGACTCCCTATCTTTATATTTCTGTGTGCCAGTACCTTTGGCTTAAACACCTTCTTAACAAGGTTAACAAGGCTTTGATTGGCCAGCGGCGTTGTTTTTGTGACCTCAATTTTGATTGGCTGCAATATTGCTTCTTGGGAGCACTGTACACTATTTCCAGAAAGTAATGCTGTTCCAAGATATCGTATTTTGTATATTTTATATCATAAATTTTCGAATTATGCGACATTACTTCAAGAAAAAACTGTATCATAGATTCTTTATGACAATAATAAACATTATTATGTAAATAAAAGGAACAACACTCATAACCAATCATTATTTAATGAATACCAGTCTTGGCAATAATTAAAACTACGCATAAAGATCCTATGACGACATTGCTATTTTCAGCCTCAAATGAGTCGTTAAAGACTTGAATGAATAAAGTCAAAGACAGTTAATTTATCTCAAAGATACAAAAATACATAAATATAAATCAATATTTAATAAAATAATATCATTCTTTACATAATAGTACAGCTGGTGCCCTTCTTTTCTGATTTGGCTGATTTGCTTTCAGAAGAGGATGTAGCAGTAGGTGCAGGTGCTGTGGAAGGTGTGATCTCTGGAGCAGTAGGAACAGGAGCAACAGGGTCTTGATGAGAAGAAGCTAAAGCAGGTTCAGGCTTTGATACAGTATTTAGCACCTTTTGTGTAGCTGGCATAGCCTTGACTTCTTCAGCATAGTGTTGAACTTGTTCTTGTACTTGGGATGCTGCTTGTTGGGCTGCACTTACAGTACTGGTCACCGTCGTCTTGACAGTTTCGGTTACTTGCTCGACTGTACTCTTTGCTTGCTCGCTCTTCACAGCTGTCTGTTCACTCACATTAGCCTTGACGTCATCTACCTTTGTAGCAACTGTTTCCTTTGCATTGCTTGAAACGGATTGAACATCTTCCTTGACTGACTTCACTTGTTTCACATCATCAGCCACACGATCTTTGCTTTCCTCCACAGATTGTTTCACCTCGGCTTGAGTTGCAGCAGCAATATCAGTTGCCTTGGACTTGACATCTTCAGCTGTGCTGGATGACACAAGAGAGGCAGCACCGGTACTAACAGCAGCACCAGCCGCAGTAGCAGCAACCTTGACAGATTCGGTCAACTTGGAAGCCTCTTCTTTCACTCCAGTGGTATCTTTATCTTTAATAGCGGATTGAACGGCGGTAGCCAAGTTTTGAGCATGTTCCTTGATTTCTTGAGCAGTTGAAGTAACAGTAGTCTTTTCTTCAGTAGTGGTTGTTGTTGTTGATGTTGATTTTTCCAAGTATTCATATACATTGACAGAGTTAGCATTGACAACAGAACGAACAGCATGGTCAACAGCGTGCTTCAAGTCGACTTGTTTTTGTTCATTTTCAACCACGGGAGCGGCTTCAGGCACAACTTGATGAATTTCTTCAACAACTTCATGCTTAGCATCAATTGCTTCATCTCTAGTTTCATCGACTGCAGCAGGAGGTACTTCGGATACACTTTCCTTGATTTCTTCAATCAATTCATGGTGAGCTTCAGCAGTCTCTTCCTTTTGTTCCTCAGCAGTCTTGACAGGAGTAACTTCAGGAACAGTTTCCTTGATTTCTTCAACGACTTCTTCAACGACTTCTTCCTTGGCCTCAGTCACTCCGCGATCCTTGGATTCTTCTTGGACGGGTTCAACTGGAGGAACGGTCTCCTTGATCTCTTCAATGACATCTTCCTTTGCATCTACAGCCTCTTCCTTGACTTGATCGACAGCAGCAGGACAGACCTCAGGCACGGTTTCTTTGATTTCTTCAACTACGTCTTCCTTAGCTTCAGCTGTTTCTTCTACTTCAGCTCGTTCCTTGAGGTCGTTGACTTGTTCAACAATATCTTGCTTAATCTCAGTTGTCTTTTCAGCGACGTCATGTTTGATCTCAGTGACTTCTTTCACAGCGTCATCCTTGGCTTCAACGGCTTGTTCCTTGACTTTTTCAGCCTTTTGTTGGGCATCATCCACCTTTTCCTTTGCCTCTTCCTTTACCTCAGATATAGTTTGAGCAACATTCTCCTTAGCTTTAGATACCTTCTCGACCATATTTTCCTTGATCTCCTTGGCACCTTCAGCGATTGTTTTATTAACAGGCTTTTGAATACAGCTGTAGATATCGATAACACGAGCGCCAACAACAGCTTGGACTGCGTATTCTATGGCTTCCTTTAGATCAGCCTTGGCAGGAGACACCTGGCTTTCTTCCTTCTTGACACACTCCTTCTTTTCTTCGACAACTGTGGTCTTTTGACTTTCAAAGTAAGCATAGACATCGACAGCTCTTGAACCAACAACGGTATCAATGGCTGTCTTGATGACTTCGTTTGACGCGTATTCAGACATGGTTTGTTTATTTTTATAAATAAAGAAAAAAGAAGGAAAAGAATTTTTTTAGATGATTTGAATTTTTATATTTGAATGCCAGTTCACTGTGACGTAAATGCGAACCTTAATTGATCAAGTTATGATTCGTTTATATCTTTTTCTTTCTTTATTAACAACATTCCTTTGTGTCTAACAAGGGGGTCTCTTTCTACTTTTTATTTTTCATATGATATTTGACAGTAACTCCGAATGGTGCTGTTTATTTTATATCCAGGATACGGTTGGCATGGTAAAGAAGAAGGTGATACAAGTAGCCTTGTTTATCCAATCAACAATATGTAACACGAAAAGATAAACATTTGGTAAAAGGCTAAAAATGACGAGCTTTGGATGATCTGATGTCTCCTTTTAAGCTCTCTTGTTGCTATTCAACTTGATGCTTCATCGAAAGAGGTAGATCGTGCTGGTAAGTTATGATAGGAACCATAAGGGTAAAGTTTGACAGAACAATAAAAAAAACGTGGCTGGGCCCTTGCTTTGGATTTAGCGTAACAACTGGCTTGGAGCAAGCACCTACTCTAGTTTTGTTTGTTTTGATGAAAAACATATTAAAGATGATACACCATTTGGCACTTTAGTATAATTAGAGGAAAATTAAGTTTTTTTCTTTGTCTCTTTTGCTGTCAATAATGTATAATACTAATTCTTTATGGATTGCTGTCAGCTAGTTGTAAGTGCATTTATTTATACCATTCTCTTTTCTTACCAGTTTCATAAAGTGTCCTTTTTTTCTATTTTACTCTTGAGAAGAACTAAAATATGCTTTAAATGCAACAGCTGCCTTAATTTTGTGACAGCAAAAAAAAAGGGTCGACCTTTTTTCCTTTTCTTTTTTTTTTCAGTATATTTCATAATTTAAAGAAAACATGGATCGTAAACGCGTTACTGGACCTGAATTAAGCGTAGCACCTATTTATAAAAGCAATAAGGAATCAACACCAAAAGTACTAGATCAAAAGAAGCGATTAGATAAAAGAGGATTAGAAGATATTAGACCCATCTGTAAGTTTTATTTCTTTTATCCGTTTTTGAAAATGGTCTAAGAGTGTTTTAGTTTTGAAGCCTGGTCTTATTACTCAAGCTAATGGTTCGGCATACATTGAAGTAGGAAATACAAAAGTTGCATGTGCAGTGTAAATTAAGACGCATACAAAAAGAGAGAAAAAGAGGAACTAATTACATATAAATAGATATGGACCACGACAACTCAAGAAAGCATCATTTTCACAGAATGGCATTATTAATTGCGACTTCAAGTTTTCTCCATTTTCCAACATTAAAAGAAGATCGGCTATAAGAGACCCAGAAGCAAAAGAATATTCCCAAGTATTGATTCAGGCATTATCACCTGCCGTCAGACTTGAACTGCTACCAAAGTCAGCCCTCGACATTTACATCAATGTGCTCGAAAGTGACGGAACGAGTTCATGTCTGGCAGCTGCCATCATTGCTTCCAGTGTGGCACTAGCCGATGCCGGTATTGAAATGTTGGATCTTGTGACAGCTTGCTCTACAGTGTTTGTGAACGATCATATCCTGATGGACGGTACAGAGGAAGAAGAAAGTCAAAAGGACGGCTCATTAGTGTTATCGTATATGCCTTCCCTCAATGAAGTAACTTATATGCTCCAAGTAGGCCAATCAGATAGTATCGTTACATCCAAAGCGGTCGAAAATTGTATTGATGGATGTTCCAAGATATACAGCGTCATGTCTAATGCATTATTGAAGTCATTACAATAATAAAGCGTATATTTTTATTTTAAAAAGTCTAATGTATCTCTCCAATGAGCAGTATCAACATGTTCCATTTCTCTATGTCTCCATGCATCAGTGCCCTTGAAGGCAGTCAACATGATTTGACAGATATCGCCGTGAGCGACCAAGATGACGGTCTTTCCTTCCATTTTTGATTCAATCTCATCTACAATGAACCGAGTTGCTCGATCGCACACACTACTTGGAGACTCGATATCATATTGACTATGCTCACCGTGATCAGGGGCAGCAGCGTCATCTGCCCAACAGATGTTGTAATTGTCATCGTTGGTCATGTCAAACTGACCGTACCATCTCTCTCGAAGCTCCAAGTTTCTGATAGGTGCTCCTAGTTTTCCTTGAAGCACAGTGTCATTTAAGACGCCCTGGATAATCTCTGCTGTTTCAACTGTTCGCTTGAAAGGTGAACAGAATATGACAACTGGATTTTCGTTTAGCTTTTGTTGAGAAGGGAAAAGGTGCTTTGAAAGACGAAGAGCCGACTGTTTTGTATATTAGCAAAAGCATGTGTATAAAACATCAGCCACTTTACCTCCTTTACTTGTTCTTTTCCTTTATCGTGTAAACCGTAGCCTGTGTTGAGCGGTCCACCTGTAGGAGGAATGGCAATGTCAGGGTTAGAGCATATCAACTTTTCGTTATTGGCTAAAGAAAAGCCGTGTCTTTGAATAATATAACGGTTTTTAAGTTGTTCAGGCAAATGATTATATGAAGGTCTAGTCATTGTTTAAAGAGAAAGAAAACCAAGTTTATTTAGTTTAGTTTCTTTTTGATCTCAGAAAATATAAGCGCATTTACGTCTTGCGAGTCAGACAATGGCGTTGACCAAAGATGGAGTGCCTTCTGAAGGTGTGCCGGAGGAGGTTCCGTTAACAACAGGTTCCGATTGAATAATGATAGGGATACTTGTATTTGAGTTTGTATTGACATTTTGATAAATGACTTGATATTGTCCAGCAGGGGTCGTAGGAGGAATTTGGTAATTCACAGAGTGTTGATAGTAAGTAGTTGTACCTTGAGTAATAGGAACAGTATTTGTAGGATCATTGCTGATATCAGCATCAGCAGCAATGACTGTTTCATTAAAGCCAGAAACACTTGTGCTTGTCAGGTAGATATTCAGCTTCAGATCTACACACGTTACAGAATTAATTAAGGGACCCAAGAAAAAGATGAGTAGTTTTACTTACTAGCAGGGTTAGCAGGAGTATATGTGCAGGGAAGGGTCCTATTGGTCACATAAACACCATTGACCAAAGGTGAACTAATGTTGAGCTGCTTGTCGTCTGTTTGTAGGTTTTGAAAATCACAAAGAGAGTTGGCAATGAGTAAGCAAACAGTAACAAAAAGAGAATAAAACTTCATATTCAGTGGTGAATATACAAGATGAAAAAGAGAAAGACCAAAGAACACTTTATATATATGGACTCATTTGCTAACAGAAAATGATGTATACTCAAAATTAAAAATTGAACCTTAATGCTACTAATAATAAACCTGCCATGTCAATCGATAGGCTGGCATCTTTTCCGAACGTATCATCTTTCATTCATGCCGATTTCTCCATGCATTTCTAGTAATTTCTGTTGAGGAAAATACTAGAATTACGCAGATGAATGCTATGATAAAAATAACACAATCCAATAAACAACGAGAACATACCCGGTAATTCAACAATAACTTTTATGACAAATAGGATGACCACGTTATTTATCCATATTATCTACATATCTCGTGAACCCTTAGTTTAAGAGACCGTATACTATCTATTTGTATCCAAATTGGGTGAATTGCATTCAAATAAAAAAAAAAAGTTGAATATATTTATTACTATCATCAATACAAGAGCTCTAACTAGAAGACTAATGGATAAAAAATAATGTATTATTCGCTCTTCTTCTAGCCCAAGGCGAGATAACTTACATGAATTAACGGTGTCTATCCATACATGCATATCTTCTTCTTTTGTTCTCAATTTCTCTTGATCTTCATCACTTATCTGCTCTCGTTCTAGAGGTTCAAGGTCAGTTTCTTCTAGATAATACAGGTCGGAAACTTTCTATGGAATCCTCACATAATAACGTGCGTACAAACGTAATCTTCAAAATCCTTGTGCTTTAACCACCAAGCCCACTTTACCAGAAGCCACAAGAAATCTATCTACATAACGCAACTGGTCATTCCGCATTATATAGTACATTGGTTTTGACCAAAGTACAGCATACAAGGAATCGAGGGAGGCAAATGCACTAATACCGTTAATATCTTCGATATATACATCATGGAAAGAGCACTTTGCTTGATAGTACGTATCCACTATTTTAGATTGAATGAAACAGCCTTCAACCTTTAGCCTACGGAACACTTCTTCTACCTATTTTATATACAACAGTAATTTTCTGATCTGATGAATAACTTCTTCATCGCTTCTGTCTATCAGATATCATAGCGATATCATATCCATGTCATCCATTCCCGTATTCCATGACCATATTACCAAGCGCAAGAAATACAGTCCAAATTCCAGTCCTAGCCAGTAATACGTATCCATCGGTATCATCTTTTGGACAACCAAGTATGAACCTATGTAGCCAATGGCAATGCCCGCAGCTGCAAGAAGCTCTATAGTATAACCAATGCGTCTGGCAAACAAACCTCCAAATTGATCATCGGAAACAACTATGCCCATAGCGGGACCAGCCATTGAATAGAGTGAAGGGGAATCTGATAGCATGATCGCAGCGTCAAACGAAAAGATTGTTTTGTTCTTGCAAGTATGTCTATTGACTCTATGCATCACTCTGTCTATTATGTTTGTGTCAAACTTTTCGACCTCAACCCTCAAGTTCTCCGCAATATCCAGAGGTAAAAACAATTTGAGTATGTGTTTTGCGAGCCTAAGGACTCCAAACATTGACAAGCCGCATGCAGCAGGGAATAGGTATCTCTTGGTCAACAGCAATCCAACGTTTTTATTGCATATATATGTTCCAAGTACAGCTGGTGCAGCCGCCACATCTTGAATGCCAGAAGCAAAAACCGAGTCAAATGAGGTAGAGCTACTATCAGCCATACAAAAGAGAAAGAGAAGAGTTACTTAGAAGAGTTGCATAGAGAATTTTTCTGCCTAACATAAGTGGCGCTTTTGTAACATTCATTATAAGAAAATAAGCATTTGTATTACAGGAAGGCACTTTATTAACGTAACTAATCACTTCACTACCCCCTCTTTTTTCAGTAGTGTGCACGAGCTGTCATACCTAGACATAGACACTATGAGAAACTTTGGCTTAAAATTAAGCTTCACTGAAGACATTTAGCCAAGATATCTAGGACATTCATTTTCGGGTAAATTTTCCTCTTATGGGAGCAGCAAGTACTAACAAAAGAACATTGTGTTTATACCGAGCTAGCCTCTTTTTAATATGTCAACAGCAAAAACCAGCAGAATTACCATGTTTTACATTATACCACCTGGAGAAAATGCTGTCCTTCAAATGCTCAACAAAAGCAATACCTTGAGCTTTTTCTGTCAGCAAAAGGTCTATATTACAAGGCAAGAAATGCCAAATATTTTGAAGAAAGTACACCAGGTATAAAGGAAAAATATCAAGAAATACCGAAGAAACGAAGAAAAAAGAAAGAGAGAAATCAAAGGCAATGCAAAGCAGTGATATGTTTAAATGTATGAATTATACGATTTGCTATACCTCTGTCGAAGTAATAACGTTGCTGGAGCACCCAAGTGTTACATTATGATAGGAAGAATAACCCAGTGATAGCATTTGGGCCAGGGAAGAAAGGGGAATGACAACAATAGGATAAATGAACATCGTACTGGCGTCATCGTGATTCTATGCAAAATATTGACGGTCAGCAAAGATCTAAAGGGCTTATCGCTGCCACATGTGCATGGGCGCCATATTAACACCAACAGTAGTATTTTTCATGATATCTTCTTTTGCTAAAGTTGTGGGATAATAAGGCAAAGAGATTACAGCATTACAAGTAGTGCTTTCTCTGGTTCTGGCAAGTCATCCACTTTGGAAAAAATAGTCTTTTCAACGATCACAGTGCCAAAGACGATTCTTTCTTTTGAAAGCTAATAGCATGTAACTACTGGATTTGGATATCAATGCGTTAATGGGGGACAAAACAGAGGGTGTTAATTGCTCAAAGTGATTGATGAATATCTGAAATTAAATAAAAATGCGGGGTAAAATGCGGAATATGTTTAATATTTGGGTCAATATCAGTTGGGGAAAGATCGTTTGGGTTAAAAACGGAGCTGCATACTTACAAAACAGCATGGTAATGAAAATCACTAGAATAACGAAAGAAGATGTTCATTTGTGTCTCTTAGTTTAGAAGATGGCGATACAAGGCTAGCACACTAATCTTTTCTTTCCTGTTCCCATGATGGTCATTCATGATATCAGCAAGCACTTGTCAATTTATGGGGTAATGCTGTTTAATTAAGCATTTCTATTTCCAATCCCAAACATCGCACGGTGGGCACTTGATCAGCGCAGGCACTAGCAGATACCATATATGCTACTTACTATTTTTGCTAGTGGTAGTTACCAATTGGACAGTTATTTGGTAATTGAATTAGCCTTGTATCTACAACAACCCCTTTGCTGCCAACTTAAAATCAGCGTACTTTAATGGCCAGTGCCCCTTTGCCCCCCTTCCTCCTATTATTCAGTAATCATCTTTAAACTCACGAGCGAGTGAAAAATTCTTTGTAATGAAGTGTATAGACTCAATAAGTGACCCCAAAAGATGGGATAGTCTCTATTGAGCCATAGGTCGTTATTTACCACACATACATATTTAGATATGTCTCCATGGAAACTAAACAATGGGCTGTGTACGAAAATCATTTATTACAACAGATGATTATATTACATAATAATAATATATAAGAAGCTATCCTACAGTATTCAATAAATTCTTGGCATTCATATTATTTCTTCAAAAGAAGGAGAAGGGCAACGTATTGTTGTGAATTATGCAAAATAGGAAAAAACAATAAACGAAAAGAAAAAGGGCCAAAAAAATATCAAGTGACAGTTGCGCTATTTTCTTTACTTTTTTTTCCTCCTTCCTTTTTTTTTTTCTTTTTCTTTATTTTTATAATTATTATTATTACTATTATTATTATTGCTAATTAAGCATGTCAACCACATTTACCATCACAAGAACGGCAGCCAATACGACCAACTTGAGTAGAAAGAAAAGAACAAGACTATTCTTTAATCATTTATATCAATATGTTGCAATAACACTACAGTTCATATATTCCCTCTTACACAGCAAAAAGACCAAAAAGATGATACCCAACAATAATAACAATAATGTAGCATTACAATATTATAAAGGAAAAACACTTGTATTAGACTTGGATGAAACACTCGTTCATTCTGTTAGACTTGGTTCTGAAACGATAACTGAAGTCAGCCCATCTATTATTCACAAGACAATTGAAGTACAATGTGATAAACAATCTTTACTGTATGAAGTCTATAAGCGACCACATGTAGACTTCTTTTTGAAAACTGTAAGTCATTGAGATCCTATTCGAAAATTATTCTTACACACACAAAAACACCATACATCAAATAGATAAGTCAGTGGTATAAAATTGTAATTTATACTGCCTCTATGGCAGAATATGCTGACCCCGTGATTGATTGGCTTGATCAAGACAACATTATTTCACAACGTTTTTTTCGACAAGTAAGAAATCATGATGAATACACATGCGATGTTGACCCCCCTCTGTAGTCTTGCGTTGTTAGAAACGGTAACTTTTTAAAAGATCTTACGCTGGCCGAAAAAGATTTGAATAAAGTGTGCCTCATTGATAATAGTCCAGTCGCATTTGATCTATATAAAGGTATATTTGCACCTAACCCCAATGTGAATTCATTCTCATTTTTAAACATAGAAAACGGAATCGCCTTACCCACTTGGATATCAAACCCCAACGATGAAAGTTTACTTGACCTTTTGCCTTTTTTAGACGCTCTAAGATTTGCTGCCGATGTTAGAAGTATCCTTAGACTGCAACACTGCTGATTTTGTTTTCCTAATAAATTTTGTTTTCCTTTTCACTACCTATTACTTCTTTGTTCCTATGACAACGGTTGTCATGGCTTAACTTTTCAATCCCCGGGAACAGAAAAATATTTTTTCTTTTTTCATAGACTCTCTTTTTTTGTAATTCAATAATGTCAAACCTTACAAAAAGAATAATCAGCAGTCAAATAAAAAGGGTATATACACCTTAAACATACACACGCATATATATGTTTACTCACACATATACGCATACGCGTGCTTTGAATAGACTTCATATACCTTTCTTCAACCCAGAATAGTCCCCGCCACTTTAAGACTCTATTCGACAGAAAAAGAACAAGATCAACAAGAGAAATACTCACCTACAACAAAAAAGATTGTTTATGGTCTAGCAAAAGCTATGGGTTATTATTCAAAGACGTCAACTGCTATTCGTGCCAGTCGTACTCTCTATGCTGAATGTGCCAACCAAATGGAATTGAATAAAGACTTTTATGTCAAAGGTATAAAACAGTAACAGTGTAAAACCCAGCAGAGAGGCCCGGATTAAAATAGGCAATATGTAGAATGTAACCTCCCTGATAACTTTCAGTCTTGGTTCTCTGTTACTCAGATACATGTTTGGATGCTCATGGTACATCTTCGTGCTGAAGGAAACGGAAAGATATATATCCAAGAACTTGTCAACCGTTTCTTTGAAGACGCTGAAGATAGAATTAGATCACATGGAGTAAATAGCTAAATTACACTTTTAAAGCAACATATATTGACACACACTTTTTTATCATAGATCACACAGCAGAAAGTGATCAACAGTTACATCAAAGACCTCTTGGCTCAATTCCACGGTGGTGTTATAGCCTATGATGAGGGTATGTGTAAAGACGATCCTGTCTTGGCTGCCGCCTTGTGGAGAAACTTGTTTGCTATCTCTTCCAACAATGCTACGGATTTAGCTCTTGTTGTTCAATACATCAGACGTGAACTGCAAGCACTGGAAAAATACGGTGGAGAAAAACTCAATGCGGGCATTGTGCAGTTTAATAAACCAGATCTCATGTTTGTATAACATTTATTATCATTTTACAATAATAAAAAAAGCAACTTAAAGATCCTTCTTGAGAGTACCCATGAATTGGTGCTTTTCGGCGGGGGTTTGGAAGCGACCGTGACCGAACTTGGAGGAAGTATCGATGAACTTGAGGGTGACCTTTTCGAGAGCAGAACGCTTGGTGTGGACGGTCAAAGACTTACGAAGAGTGATGACACGCTTCTTGGAACCAGCACAACAACCCTTGATCATGACAAAGTCTTCGTTAACTTCACCATAGTGAGGGAAACCACCCATGGGGGTAATCTTCTTCTCAGTCAAGTCATATTCAGTAGTACCAGACTTGGCGTCAACACCCTTGGCAATACGGTAAATCTTCTTGTTGATTTCAGTACGGCGGTGGTAACCACGTTGACCAGCACGAGCAACAGAGTACATGACACGAGAAGGATGCCAGGCACCAATACAGGCAACCTTACGGAGACCACGGTGAGTCTTACGAGGCAACTTCTTGGTACCCCAACGGTGAGTGACACCTTCGAAACCGTGACCCTTGGTAGTAGCGATGATATCGATCATTTCATCTTGTTCGAAAACGGAGCCAACAGTGACTTCCTTTTCAAAGTGTTCACGGGCCCAGTCAACCTTTTGCTCAACAGAACCACCGTTCAATTGGATTTCCATGATGTGAGCCTTGCGTTGGTTAAGCTTGGCCTTGGAGATTTGAGTGTGAGCAATGACACGGACGACGGAACAGTACTTCTTGATACGTTCCAATTCACGGTTGATGTCCTTAGCACCTTCAGCATACTTGGCAGCATACTTGGTGAAGGCCTTCTTCTTGGAGCGGTACCAGTTCTTGTAGAAGCGACGCTTGGCTTCTTCGGAAAGGTGTTCAGCCCAGACGGTGGTCAATGAACGGAGACCACGAGGGGTTTCGACGTAACCGACAACACCGACAACGACCATAGCAGGAGCTTCGATAACAGTGACGGCTTCGACGATTTCCTTCTTGTGCATCTTGGAACCAGGACGTTCAAGATCACGAACGATGTGGGTCATACCGGCCTTGTAACCCATGAAGGCAGTCAAGTGGACGGGCTTCTTAGCATCGTCCTTGGGGTAAGCCTTGACACGACCGCGGTGAGATCTAGTTCTCTTACGAGGGCCAAAACCCAAGTGACCGTGACGAGGAGCCTCGAATTTTCTAAATGAATCAACATGTTAATTTCTCATTCTCTAAATGACACTCTTTTGTTGAAGTCTTCTAATACGAACCTGTGAGACTATAAGTTATGGTTAGTAATCCTTTTCTTTAATGGATGGATGATTTATATATTTACCATGTTTACTACACCAAGTAAGGTAGAGGAAGAAAGAGAAAGATCAAATGGATGGACCTTCTCCTTCCATATTCATTCGGTCCCTTCCACTCACAATGCACTCTCTCCCCGTCTGCCACAGAAAAGAGCCAGAGTCTCGGAACGGAGAGAAAAATAAAATACAGTCACAAGTCCGGCGCCCAAAATCGCTGAAGTTGATCTGACTCGAATGATCAGTAATATCAATAATCATACTTGTTACGCTAGCAATATACAAACTGATAAGATGGAAGGATAGTACACTCGCCTTTAAGGATCAGATATCAAAGAGGCTTAAAAGTGAAGATAACACTTTGTTTTTGATTGGCTGACGTTATTAACCAATATAAACATGTAACAAACAACAAGATCCAGCAAAGGGAAAAAGATATAACGAGAGAACTGAATAGGAAAAGGAAAGGCTCATAATCTGAAACGTGACCCTTGTGCTCTTACAGGACAACTTGCTTATTATGCAGCGTGAACATTTGGTTTTTTGTTATAGGAGGTACTGAAGGTCAAAATTGGTGGTCGTCAAACGCTTCATGTAAGAATCAACTAGAATGTTGCTCCATTTTCAGTCTCATGACGATAAAGATAGTATTGCATAAATACGTATACGTTGGCAACTTCATGAAGTGAAGTAATGAAGATAAGAGTTGAGTAAGTCACCAAAGGAGAGAAAGTAGTCTGTTGGCGGAGACTACTAACTTCAGCCTTTGGGAGCAGCTGAGTTCTGCTTGTAATCATTCAACAATTGACGCGTGAGGCATTGCTGTTTTCTTTCTCTCTTTCAAGAGCGGAAAGAAAAGCGGCGTTTATTTTAAAGTCTCCCAGTTTTCTTTGATGAGGAATGTGGCTTTGCTTTTCGGGAATATATAAATGTTGTAAACAGTAATTGGGATGATGTTTTCTTTTCTTTTGCAATACAATTATTAAAAAAGGTAGGCTTTTTTTCTTTGAGAAAGAGTAAGGAAGGATTATGGCTTTAAAGGATGATTTAACAAAATACTCCTTATCTACATTGCCTGAGTTCTTCATTTGATGTGAACATTGTTGAAACTGATTCCCATTCCCTTTCTTACTCATTCTACTTGTGAAAGAATTGCTTTTATTGACTTACTTAATAGGATAACGTAGGTTTGATATTCTTGTTATTTTTATAAATAAACTCTAATTTATAAACATACTATATTCATTCTTTTTTTAATTTTTTTACAAGACTTTCGTGTTAAAACGCGTCTTTAAAATTTTTCAAAGTTGTATAGAACTCAGTCACAATATAAAACTTGATCATAAGAAGCTTCACATACTTTCATTAAAGTGAACCATCATCAGCAATTCGGTCCTGCTGGATTCATATATTCAAACCTTTCAAAGTCTTCTGACAGTGACGCCACTGTTGATCAGTCAATGAACACAGGTTACTATATTATTTCTCTATGGATAACCGTTGTGTATTCAAATTGAGGTTATTTAGGATTACATGCGTTAAAAATTAGATAAATATCTCATCACTTGTTCACGATGTGAGTACACAACAACTCTAGGATTTGCTGAACCAGTCGTTGAGCAAATAATGGCTCACATGTTTAAAGAATAAATAATAAAGGTTTATTGTAGCATTTCTATGGTGACATTTGTTTTGCTTCCGGAATTGGTTGCTATATGCATTCTTGTTGTAAGTACACACATATCTCTATTATAATTAAATTTACCGTGCCCCAGAATCCACAGATGGCAGTGTCTGCCTTCTGGCAAAGAGGATGATTTCTAGGATAATACTTTGCTGATTTTAGGCTAGTAAAGCCTGTTTATTGCTATCCTTTTTCCCTCTATTTCTTTCTTTCGCCTTTACCTTTCAACATGCATACATCCTATACCCGTGCCTATATGATTGCATCTGTAAGTTCGATTGTATCAATACTTAAGGGAAAAAAAGCTTACCTCCTTCTTCTTCCTTTAAACCCAAGTGATTCTACATAAAAGGTAGATCAATAGTCTTGGTCTTGTATTCATTTTACCAACTTACTATGAAATAACTTTGTCCAATCTTTAGGAAATCAATAATGCTCAAGTAAGGAGCTGCTGAATCCATCGCGGTCAACTTGTTCATGTCTCCTTTGTTTGTAGAATGTGTTACAATTCTTGCCCCACAGCTGAAATAGCACGCCTCTTGAGGTCCTAGAGGAGAGATTGTGTCTTTTACTTTTGCCAAGGCAAATGTGTATCCATGATTTAATCTCTGATTCTTTGCTGTTGCCAAACAAGGTTCGTATTGCTCACAATAAATTACGTGAACAGACAAGGCGAGTAGGATAAGCTGTAATAGTAATAATGTATGCATAAAGAAAAAAAAAGAGAGAATATCTAGTTGTGGGTCATTCCTTTATTGAAATAATGCCACCAAATCCTTTTTGGTTACTTTTCCCATTGCATTTTTGGGTAATTCAGGCACACACTTTAACTGGCTTGGAACTTTGTAAACGGCTAGTCTTTTTTTTAATTTGTCGCGTAATGTTTGCAAGTCAAGTTCCTATCCAATAAAAATTAGTTAAAAAAAGATAAGGGAAACATGCACTATTACTCTTCCATGCTCCATGACAACTACAGCAGAGACCTTCTGGCCCCACTCAGGGTCAGGAATACCCACGACAGCCACGTCTTGAATGCCTATATCGCAAGAAAGCATCTCTCGTTCGATTTCCAGTGCAGATACTTTCTCACCGCCTGTCTATACACAAAAGATTACAATCTGACCTAGTAATCCTTTGTTCATGTAACACGCACTTACTTTAATAATATCAATACTGCTTCTACCTAAGATTTGGTAATATCCTTTATGAGTTATTCTTTGTGCCATATCTCCTGTGATGAACCTACGCGAGATACATTAGTCTCGTCTTTTCATGCTATATCCTTCGCATACCAGCCATCTTTTGTAAATTCCTTTTTTGTTGCATCAGGTCGTTGCCAATACTCTTTAAAGACAGTAGGTCCTTTAATTTGAAGAATACCGGGTGTATCACGTAAATCGGTGATATCTCTGCCATCTGCTTCAGACACGATACGGACTTGAACTCCAGGAAGGGGAATTCCAACAGTTCCCTTGAAGAAAAATTTAGCTTGTGTTCACCCTATTTTTGTCCTTTTAATATCATACCTCAACACGTTCCCATATGACATATTCTTGACTTAATCCCATACCAATTTCTAAAAGAACACACATCAATATTTCTATCAGCCCCATCACGATCTCGCATTTACCTGTCATTCCATATCGTTCCAACAAGACCTGGCCACCACTTAGCTTTCTCCATGTATTACGTATCGTAGTAGGAAGTGAAGCTGATCCAGATACCATGAACCTAAACTGCTTACAAGCTTTTGTCAATTCAGATTGTTTGTCTTCATCTTGTGCTTTATAGTACTGTGAAAGTTTGGCTACGAGCAAAAATAAGTACACATTGTAACGTACAGATCTCTTGTGTATTACCGTATACAGTAGGCACTGACATAAATACGGTAAGCCTAGGCCGTTCCATGTCTGACCAGCGAGACCAAACGGCTGCAGCATCAAATTTTTGATACATTTCAACTGTAGCACCGATATAGAGAGGACAGACAAGGGCATTAACAATACCATGAATGTGGTGAAGGGGTAATATATGGTGGATTCTATCATTTGACGCCCAGTACCAAGCTTTGACTAAACATGAAGCTTGCGCTTCCAAGTTGTGGTGGGTGAGAACCGCGCCTTTTGGTTTGCCTGTTGTGCCACTCGTAAAAATGATCAAAGCACTCGTATCCAAAGAGAAGGTATCAGAGCATTCAGGCACATGTTTACTATCCATGTGCAGTAGCTGTTCGTCAGTTATCATGACGTATTCCAGCTTGGTTGCTTCTGAAAGTTGGTCTAGTCGCTCTTTGAATACTGGATGTCCAAGTATAAAACTGGATTGAGATTCCTGTAAGCTGTAGGTTTGCTCAGGTAAAGGATGTGTTGTGCCTTGAAAGAAAAAAGTTAGATCATCAAAATATTCAATACGCGTACGAACAAGCTTTTACATAAAGGCACAGCAATGCCACCCAAAGCCCAAACAGTAAACAAAGCGACCACGTATGGAAACCCGCTGGGAACACCAAATTAATTTTGATTTTGCATAAATTCCATCATTTACCTTGGGCATAAAATAGCTATTCTTTCCCTTTGAAGCTGTCTAGTTTAAATGTTATAAAGGTTACATGGCGCATATTTTTTATTTAAACCTTTTCTGTCCTCTCAACATCCCGGCAAGATTGACAATGGCAGCAACAAGTTGAGAATAAGTAAATGAAGTACTCATTCGTGCGTCATCAATAGCAACATTATTCTCATGGGTTGCATATTTCACAATATTCGCGAAAAGTGGAAAATTAGGAAGATTCCAAGTCGACATTTATTTTCTAAAGAGAGAGAAAGAGAGAAATAAATAAAAAGAGAGAAAGGATAAAAGTTACACCATTGAATTTAAAAATATACACTATTTAAAACCGGCACAGCAGCAGGTGATAATGGCATTCTACGACGAAAATCAATCAAATCAGCAATGACTTCATATTTGTCTGGTAATCGTGTGTGATCACGCTGAGATAGACCACTTGGTCCCTGATAGATCTTTTCTAAAATCGTCTTGACTTGTCCTGTTGCAATCTTTTTGCTTTCCAGAAACTGGCTAAATTCTAATTCCGTCTTAAACTGTGCTGTATCCCCTGCATAGGATATTATCCAGTCGCGGAACGCGTCTTCCGATACATTTTTTTTGTCCAAGTAGTTCAGAGCAGTCAATACCAAATATATATTTTCAGCAGTTAGCGATGGCTTTTCTTCAACAGGAGTCTTTTGTGATTTAAGATGGATAGACATCGTGCGGGCCATGGGCGATGCTGGATAAATATAGTTATTGTAAAAGGACAACAGAGAATCCTTGGTGATCTTTTTTAGCTCCAAGACATCAGTTGTAGACTCGTTAAATTCATAATATCCTGACATGATGTTTGACCAGTACCGATATCCTTCCTCAAACAAATTTTTGGACTTTTCTTGTTTTTCAGCAATCAATGAGTCAACTTGTGCCTGATAGTCCGCCTCGCTCATCTCTTCAATTATCTTTTTTAACTCCTCCAAGAAATCAAGAACTCTGTTCTCCAAGTAGACAGGCTCTCTTTCGCTTTGGATGATCACTCTGAATCCAAGAGTGCCATGTACGTTCTTGATCCCGCTAAAGACAATGTAGCCTAGCTGCTCACGCGTTCGGAGCTGGTTGAAGCAAGGTTCTTCTGCTATCTGAGCAATCAAGAATAGTCGATTACGCAGTCCAATCTCTGTTACTCTACAGACTTGGCTGTAATATGCAATGGCCGAATTGACTTCATTGTTATCATAGACAGGTAAGGTGTGCACGAAATGCTGGCCATCAGACAGAGCAACTGCTCGTGAACCAGCCCATTGACTTGGTAATAATGGTCTAGGCGTCAATACATCTTGAATCTTGCTAAACATTCCTAATACAGTTTCTTTTTCCATTGATCCGTGTACAAGCGCTTCTATATGAAGTGTCGAGATTGCAAGAGGTATAAATGCCTGTAACTCTTCAAGTTGTATATCTCTGACTTGGGTTATGAGGTCATTGTATGTCCATTTACGATTACTCAAGGCAAAAGATAAGTAATAGCTTGCGTGTTGATAAGGTGCCTCCAAGAGAACGTTTTCATATTCTCGTGTTATTTCGTCCTTGATCATCTTGAATCGACGCTGCTCGATACAGAGATCCTTCATTTTCGATACTACTTTTTCAAGTAAAAGTGAGAGCTTATGACTGTAACCGCCTACAAAGAGCTAACGTAATGCTGAGTCACATTGACCATTCGATGTATTTCTTCTTTTATCTTACTGCGATTCCTTCTGCTTCTTGTGCAATATAATAGTTGAGCCCTGCTAATTCTGCATTGTATGAATACTCTGTCAGTGAATCAGAAAGTAAGCCTATGTACAGTCTATCAAGCATGGGAGAATATTAGTTAATTTCTGTATGCCCGACTACAGGCTCTTCTTTTTCTTACGCCAACATCACAGCATGTCTTGGAGTGATAAATGTTAAAGGATTCTTGAGGCATATCCAAACGTTTGTCTTGGGCACCCAAAATGTGTCATCCTTTTTATACCAGATTCTACTAATCGGCTCATCTTGTATGAGCGTAGGTTCCTTTGTTTTCTCCTCCTGTTTTACAACTTCAAGTTCCGTAGGTATAAACTCATTGACGGCCGGTAAAGAGAAGTGTGGGTTTAGAGAAATATTGACCAAACGCTATAAATAGATAGTTTAGGTTGATCTTTATCAATGTAATATATATGTCTTACCTGGCCAAGCGCTTCACTCAAAGGCTGTACTTCGTACTCTGCAGAGTACCATCTCTCTATACGGGTGCACTCGATGCCATCCGGGAACTCCTGACTGACCAAGGTCAAGCGGAAGTTATCCGGTCTCAATAGTTCCAGATGCACTTTTATTAAATCAGGATCGTATTTTCGAAGCAA
Source organism: Rhizopus microsporus ATCC 52813 (assembly GCF_002708625.1). NCBI lineage: Eukaryota > Fungi > Mucoromycota > Mucoromycetes > Mucorales > Rhizopodaceae > Rhizopus > Rhizopus microsporus. The sequence goes on along the minus strand of NW_019671920.1, from coordinate 448,266 downwards.
GGCATTACCGCTAATGACCCACTGAGGCGGATAGTTTTCTTGCATCTGTTGACTCAAGAAAGAAGTGTACTGTGAAGGAGTGCATTGCTCGAGGAATCTGAATTCTATTTCGGCTAAAGACTTGGTTTCTTCGAATATCCACTGTTGAATGCCTTCCTTCTTTATCAACTCAATGTATTCAAACAGAGAGACGACAACGTCTTCGTAGTGGCCTATATAAATATGAATGTATCAATACAAACGCAAAAAAGTATATTATTTCTTTAAATCTAAACTTGCGTAACCCTTCTTCTGTCAACTCGATGCTAAGGTGGAAAAAGGAAAAACCGACACCGCCATAAGATAGACCTGAGTTTAGCGTTGTCGCCCATGTTTTCTTCTTCAAAAAGGACAGTATTGACCCTGGTCCTTCGTGACCTATCAAGTGAGCTAAATAGTTTGCAGGCTAATTGTTTGATTTAGTACAATATCCCTTTCTCCTCTAGCTGATCCATATCTCTCTTACCTGACATTCATAAAATGCTGTTTGATCTGGAAATGGAAATGTGATTTCCAAAGTACGGCTCTTTTTCACTGACTTTATGAATATTTGCTTCATCAATTCATTTTTTGTTAGTGGATGTCCATGGAAAGAAGGCACAGGAATATGCTTGTTTTTCACGCTTGAGAACTTTTCAACTACCCATTTAGTTAATTGATCCAGTGGCTCTATCACCATTTTTTGTTAGTTCAAAGAGGAAGGGTGTTTATCTTTATCTTTGCCCTTTATACCTCGACCTAAGATAACTAGTTTCATGATATTTGCAGAATAATACGCATCATGAAACTTCAATAGTTCTTCTCTAACGTCCAAACCCATCTTTTTCGGGCGCTCCAGTAGTGTTTCTAAATTACCAGTTTCAAAAAGGTGCCATGGATGCTTAGGGTCACTCAGATGTTTCTCTATCTGAGATATACGCCAGCAATCTGACTGCAAGTTCTTTTTATGTTCAGAATCAACTGCTTTCAATTCGCGTTCTGTGCAACTTTCAGAGAATAGGGGATCAATGAAAAAGCGTGAAAAACGATCCAGGGCACCTTCGAGCCATTGGTGACCCACTTCAAAGAAATAGTTGGTATTGACAGTTCCCGTAAAAGCATTCGCATGTCCTAATATATAATATGTTAAAAGTATAATACTTACATATATGCTCTTACCTGAGTGCTCAGAAAGATAGCTATAGTAATCGTTTTCTTTAGGATATTTTTTTGTTCCCATAAATAGCAAGTGTTCGCAGAAATGAGCTAAGCCTTGAAGATGTTCCTATTAATCAGAATGTAAATTTCTTCTATACTCTCAACGCATTCTCCCCTTTCTCTCTCTCTTTCCAGAGAAAGAAAGAAGGAAGAACATTGTCATCTTTACCGGATCACTCAGACTTCCGACATGAACATCTAAAGAAGCACTTGCACGATCTGCATCAGGGTCACTAACAAGTAACACTTGTAGTTCATTTGCAAGCTTTAGTAGTCGATATTCACGCTGATCATTGGCTGATTTTTCAAGTGGCCTTGTATATACAGAGTAATCTCCTTGCTGCCATTGCCATTCTATTGCTGTAACCATGGCTTTTAAGTAACGTAATTTAGGCGCACTGACTTGGACAATATGCAAAGTCACTCTTTTCTACATTCAATTCCCGACAAAAATGGTATGTCACATACATCACTTTAATTGAAGCCACAAATGTAGTGCATACATTACAAGAAAATATCAAACGCACATCCCAGCTTGTTGAATTTAGTCTTCGTAAATATAATGAAACAAGCTGTAAGTTCTTTTGCTTCCTTTATAAAAGAAAACTATAAAACTAAAACTCGACATACAAGCTATATAGGTCTTAAGCTTTGTAGTAATCATACGCACCGCGTAAACTGAGGGGGTCTGTCCAATAAAAAAATGTGGTTTATATCAGCCCAAATGGGCCGGCCAAATCTTTACTTGTTCATAAAAATACAGTACAAGTACTATACCATATTTCAAAAAAAAAAAGCTTACGTGTGTGGAATAAACAAAGGATCATCCGATCCAAACAGAAACTTCATTACAGGGTGGATGAATGAGCGCATCCATTCTAACTCTGAGAATGGAAAGTTTCTGCAAGGCTACAAAACAAAGTTAATCTTGCCTACCTTAGCTAATACTCATATAAGCTTACATGGCTTCACCCGCATTTATAGCTGGACTAAAGATGTGATCTGCCTTTTTCTTTATTGCAGTCAGCTTCCATTGGGCGCTCACCTTTGTATGATTATTCGTGCAGTATTCCTACAGTGCACTAGCCAGCTATTTAATGTTATAACCCAAAAATTGCATTACCTGAATCACTTTTAAGCTATCGCTTAATTTTTTATTCAATATTTCAATGTTCCAGCCTTTTCTTCTCTCTTTATGCATCTTTGCCTGAGTGGTCCCAGGCAGTACGCTTTCTGGAATGTTGGACGTTTTGATATCCTTGCTTAGGATTACTACACCTGACATGGTTCTTTAAGAGCCGCATTAGAATCACTGTACGTATTATAAGAAGGCCTACAGTAGCTCCTTCTCATTAATACTTTGTGATAATCTCTTTTCCTTGTACTGTTCTTCGCACCTTCGTCCGTACGCGAAGAGTTCCTTGCTAACGTTGACATCACCAACAACTCAGCTATTGTCATTCACAGGCGACGACCCTCTTGACACACTTCAATATTATCAGTAATTTTATAGTAGTAGCTGTACACATTAGATTTTCTTACGATAAAACATGTTCTTGCAGATCATGTTTTCCTTCGTAATATTTGTTGCAAGAAGGGCATCCATAACAAATAGCTGCGTCAGGATATTTTTGCAAGCTTTTTCTTGTGAAAGGAACAGTGTTCTTATTTTGCTGTGATTTGTCTTGTGCCTCTAAACCATTGTTGTATTTGTTATTATTAGTTAGAAAAGAGCAGAAAGTCCATGACAATAGCTTAGGCTCTTTGCGGTGAAAAGAAGAAAAAAGAGAAATGTTATATTAGACGGGAATATATGTCAGAGATGAGGTATTTGGAACTATAATGCTATTGTTGATACTGTTAGCAAAGGCTTTTCGTAAATACTTGCTGAATGTATCTGAGATGTAGTAGAGTGTCCCCAATTGCTAAAATCATGGATGGCATAATCATTGCTGTAGTCATAGTTGTATAATCCCCTTATATTGATATAGTTTATATATTCTATAGTATAGCTAAAGATTAAATGCGCAGACTGCTTCCGCAACATGACTAATATTATAAACAAACGCATTTTATCCACAACAAAAGGGAATAAGTCCTTTGTTACATCGCTCACATCTATTTTTATCCTTCATTTTGATATATACATATTTTCATCTTTAGTGCAGTAAGTAATAAATTCAAACACTTATCGTCAAAACTCTTCTTACATAGCTAACCACCTCTTTAGGAAAAATCACCCCTGTGGCTGTTACACATCATGCAATTATAACCCAGTTCGCCACTTAAAGTGGCTTGAGCCCTTTTACTTCTTTTTTTTTTTAATTGTCACAAAATGAATGCAAGAAGTAAAGAGGCGCTTGAGAATGTACTTTGGGGTTCTGGAATTTCAGGTAAAATTCAAAGGAAGCTATTTTGTATGATCAGCTACTTACTTTACAAATTAGGCACTGTTGGCGCAACCAGTGGAGCTACTATAGCTGTCCTAAAGAATGCCCCTGTCAAACAATATGCTATTTCTACTGGAATGAGCTGTGGTGTGTTTGCTACTACTTTTTTTTGTAAGCTATATATACTTGTATATATGCATTATGCATGACTAATATGCAGCTTGATTAGTGGTTAGAGAAACATTTATTACCTATCAACGACAAAAGAATGCACAGTTTGGACTGAAAGATTCACAGACAAAAGATGTAGATGCATTGATTAGCAGTACAATGGCAGGTGCAACCACAGGTGGTTTATTATCTGCAGTCTTTCGTAAGTTTTATTCAAGTTTTTTGCCATATACGCTCTATTAATCGCACATCTAGGTGGACCAAAGACAGCACCTTCTGGTGCAATCATGTTTGGAGCGATCTGCTCAGGTCTTCAGATGATATACACAGCAGGCAATAACTGGCGACAGGAAATGATTATTAAACAACAAAATAATCCAGAAGAGACTCATATATCGACGTTCTTTCGTCAATTTCACTTACCCTCTTGGTTTCCTATTCACCAGATCTCAGAACAAGAATACAATGAGCTACTCGATACCAAACTACACACTTTAGAAGCAGAATTAGCAGACTTGGAAAAAAAACTCTTGAATACAAAAAAATAGCAATTAAATAGTTTATTTCCAGAGTTTCTTTAAACTTGTATTTGCATCTGAATCCTTCTTCATAACCTTTGCAACAGCCATTTCAAAATCTTCTTGAGTGACATGAACACGACGTTCACGCAAAGCAAACATACCAGCTTCTGTACAAACAGCCTTAACTTCAGCACCACTACTTCCACTCATCTTTTCAGCAATCTTACGAAGGTTGATGCCTCTTGTTAGATTCATTTTACGAGAATGGATCTTTAAAATGTCTGCACGTGCTTCTTCACTTGGTGGAGGGAATTCAATCTTACGATCAATACGACCAGGACGCAGTAATGCAGCGTCCAAGATGTCTATACGATTTGTAGCCATGATGACCTTGATATTCTTTGTAGGTTCAAAACCATCCAGTTGATTTAGTAGTTCCAACATGGTTCTCTGTACTTCAGAATCTCCTCCTCCTCCACTTTCCATACGAGCTGAGCCAATAGAATCGATTTCATCCATGAAAATAATCGAAGGTGCATGTTCTCTATACCATAATTAGCATCATTCTTATCTCAAACAAAATTCCTTACCTTGCCATCACAAACAATTCACGAACCATTCGACTACCTTCACCAATATATTTTTGTACTAATTCTGAACCAGACACACGAATAAAACGACAATCTGTATGGTGGGCCACTGCTCTTGCTAACAGTGTTTTTCCTGTACCAGGAGGACCGTAAAGGAGAACACCCTTGGGTTGAGCAATACCAAGGGATTCAAAAAGTTCAGGATGCTTCACTGGCAATTCAATCACTTCCTTAATTTCCTTGATTTGCTGATCTAAACCACCGACCATTTCATAAGTAGAGTCGGGTACTTTTTCAACCATCATGAGTGAAACAAGAGGATCAATCTTGTTGGGTAATATTTTATGAAGTTGATAAGAGTCGTTACGAAGTGCAACACGAGTTGAAGGTGTCAATTGAGAAATGTCAATGTCAGAGGCAATGTCAACCACAAATTTTCCTTCAGGATGAACCTTTTTAAAAGAAATTAGAATGGCTGCTTTGTGTGTGAATGCGATCTATTGATTATCTTTACCTTGACCAAAACTTTCTTTTTACCCATTACTTTTACAACTTCACCAACATATGAACCGGGTTCCTGCAGCAACTGAAGTTCTTCTTTTAAAAGACGTACTAATAATAATGGTAAGAATAAAGAAGTACCAAGATTAACTATACCTTTTGCGTTTAAAGCGTTTCGTTGTGCTTCTAAACGACGTAAGTCCTGAGTCTTTTCATTTAAAACTAATTCGCATTCTTCAATTTTTGCTTGATAATAAGATTTTATTCCGTCTTTCTTCATGTTTATTTAATGTTGTATGTGCTAAAAGAAAGGGAAAGAAGAAAAAAATGACAGAGAGCTATTACGCGTCGTTGTCTGAGTTCATGTGTGTATTTTTTATAATTCCGCTGAGATGATGACGCAGACTCGATTGGCCAATGCTAGGCGCACTACGGTATATAACACTTTAATTGAAGCCATGGATATAGTGCACACATTACAAGAATGTATAAAACACATATCCCAGCTTTCTGAATTGGTTAGGTTAATCTAATGAAACCAGCTGTGAGTTTTTTTGCTCGTTTTATAAAAGGAAACCATAGAATTAAAACCCGACATACAAATTTTAACTGAGGATTTTAGCGCAAGTTGGTGTTGGTAACGAGCTATGTGTATCCACTTTGCAAAGCTTTGTTTTCCTACGCATGCAGAATAATGTCTGTTTATAACAGACATTGACATGAACGACTGTTATTCATTTTTGCATACCCCTTCCTTTACTGAAAAGAAGAGTTAATTATATTAGGGAAACACGAAAACATGAGATAGCTTGGCGTACTGAAAGAAGAAACTCTGGTATTTCCAAAGGAATTTAGAGTTCTGAAATGCTTACAGACTATGAAATAGCCCAGTAACAGAGCATTTACACATTGAAAGTGTGTAGTCACTGTTCAGCTGGTGATCATATGCGAGCACATTTTGTCTCCATTTTTTATGTGAATACTAGAGGTACTGCTCTGTATAAATGATATAGAGCCACTTTATTCTTCTTCTTCTTCTATATTAAGCTTAAAAGGACGATGCCTTCGTTTCATGACCTGCTCATACAACCTCCTTCGACAATCTGCATGATATCTCGCGCCTCTTTCACAGTCACAGTCACCTAAACCTTTAATATAAGAGCATGAATATTTCTGAGTGCTAATCCATAGCATGGGTAAATCATGCACGAGATGATATCGTTCCTTGAGTTGCTTTGCTATTGCTGTTCTCAATGACAGCTTGTGTGATTGATAACGACCAGTATCACCATTGACAATGTCAACATGTGTAAATACAAGCAAGACATTATCCCAAAAATCGTTTCTATAGTCCATGAGTCTATGAAGGGCATCCATACTTTTGATGATGGTATCTGAACTGCTCATGTATACATGTGTGGATAAAACAGAATAAAGAAAGAGAGAGAAGGGGGGAAGACAGATATGGAAGTGTAACTTACTTGGCTGTGATCTTGAATACGAGTAGGATACAATGAATACCACCTTGATAGGCAGTTATATGATTGATTGTGTTTTGGATAACTGGGAAGAATGTCTCATCTTGAAATTGGGAATCACCAAAGCCAGGTGTGTCGAATACTCTGATATGACATCCAAATTGGTCTTTACCATGCATATAAGGTTTTAGTGGAGCCCAAAAGCCAACTGAATCCTCAACTTGTTTTGTTTGAGACTAAGGAAGCATATTAATTCCTCTTTTCTTTAATAAAGAATAAACATACTTTGGCTGATACTTTTTGTTTAAATACTTGTTTGCCGAGTAAATCGTTCAATAGACTTGATTTACCATCGCCTGTTCTCCCAAGTGCTATTAAATTAACACATTCCTCTGTTGTCAATTCAATAGAGTTATCTTCTGATAATGTTATGTCGTCATGATATTTCCATAAAATAGTATTCTATTATCAGGTTAGTTTAGTTTATTTTTATATTGACTTCACAATGAGTTACAGTCATTCTGACAATAAGCAAAAAGGAAAAAGGAAAAAAAGAAAATGTCACACTGACACACAAAGGTCAACTTCCCACGATGAAAAAGAAAAGGGTTTATGCAACAAATAATAAAATCAATTCTCTCTTTCTCTCCTTTTATTTGTCTCATATTAAGCTATACTATCCCTTCTCCCTTCTCCTTCCTCGGAACGTGCACCAATGAATGGTACTAGGTGGACTATAAATACAATAAATTGACCTTTTTTGTTAAAAAGTGAGTGCTGTAACGGAGATTTAAATAATGAATTTTACCCTCGGAAAGAACCAACGTTTTCATATGTTTACCTTTCCGATTGTGTCCGCAAAGGACCAAGGGGATAAGCGCAGAAGAGGAAAGAGTAAAAAGGTCACTTCTCATTCTCTCTCTTTTTTTTTCTTTTGATTTTATATAAAATTGAATGCATTTAATACATGTCATCTTCAACAATTTGGTCAAAAAGAGCAAGCAAACAAGCACCATGTACCATATTCAGTTCAACATCATTATCACCGAGACAGATAGCTAATAAAGCATATACATTGGGGTATAAGAAATTGGATAGGGATGATAAACGAAGTAAACAAAAGTACCATCTAAGAGAGAGATTACTGCTTTACAATACAATCACAAAGGCAGAAGAAGTATTAAATACTAGGACAAGAAGAACAAATAGAAGAGTGATGGCAGCAGAGGACGATGATGATGATCATCATGAATTTTCAATGAAACATAATAACAACAATACTTGCAATCATCATGACAAATCACCCTTAAAACAGAATATTAAAGAAGAAGAAGAAGAAGAAGAACAAGAAGATCAAGATATACCCATATTAACACCATCTACATCTACATCTACAATTTCATCTATTTCAAGTATATACAGCGATAACAATAATAATTGTACATTTATAAATAAGAATAATAAACCCATCACAGTACAAAGTTTATAACATTATTTTATTCAGTATTGAATCTACTTGTTTGATAACTTGCTGATCTTGTATAAAAATCTCCTTGATTCTACATCCCACATCCTCTATTAAATATTTACTTGTCCTTATCCAATAATCGCTCATTTGTTCTCTACCAAGACATATTGACAATCTATCTGCTGCAACTAATGACATGTCTAAAAATGTAGTCTTGGTCAACGTTTGTTCTTCTTGATTAATTAAAGTAAAAGGCCTGAATAATAATAACTTGGTCACCCAATGAATCATGTTCACTTGTCCTTGTTGTTCTTGTATCTCGACTTCTTTTATCATTGTCAATATTTCATCCACATCAATCTTTCTCTCTTCTTCCAATTGTGTTGTTGAATAGAGTAGACGTATTGCTTTATACAACATCACTATTGATCCTGTTTCTCTAAATTGATCCTTTCTATCTATCGTTGACCATAATTCAAGTGCACAACTTGTTCTTGACTGAAAGATGGATGAGTACATGTCCAGATGAATCATCATGACCTTTAGTTCGCTTGATGTATCACAATCCTCATATAATAATCTTATTCCAAGGTCAATTAATACATCATTTCTTGTCTTATTAATATCTACTTGATACCAAGCTAATAACAATAAACATAGGCATACTGGTTTATGTGGTATTTTATCGGCCTTTTTTAATACTAACTCAATCATTTCTAAACAAAGATAGTTTATGCAATCTTGCCATATACTAAACGGTAGCGGTGCTGGTGTTATCACCTCGCTTGAAGTCATCGTTGGTTTGGCGAGTAACTGAATGGATACGATATAACTTGTAATCATACATAGCTCATATACTTCTTTGGGTAGTCGCCTTTCTTTTAGTAAAGGCACGAGGTGCTGCATGATCGTCACCAAGTGATCATATTTTCCGTTTTCCTTGTTGAATTCTCTAGACTCAACATGCTGAATCATGTGAGGTAAATGCAACTGTAAAAATCGCTGTATGACTCTATCATTCATCTTATCCTTCTTTATTGCTGCCTCTATTTCCATTGATTTCAGTAATTGGCTAATAGGCACAGCGGGTATTTTCACTAAATACTCATCCTCATCCAACTCTTCCTCGATATCTTCTTCGCTATGATATCCTTCTGCATCTGGATCCCATAGTTTAGGCAAATAATTCATGCCGAATCCTTTGATCAGTTGCTGTGATATGGATTTAATAAAAATGCGATATTCAAATAGATTGCGTGTGACGGCTTGCAGACAAAGGCCTGAAGATCCAAATGACATTGACCAACCAGCAGGTTCCTCTATCGTGATATGTTCTTCTTGTGTAGTGTCAATCGTAGGTGTCGCATCTACCGATTCTTCTTCACTCAGTTCTGGTTCCATATTCTGCATATACTTGACTAAAAATTCGCCTTCGAGTTCTCGTAGTGAATCATAGAGCGTCAAGACTTTTTGTGACAGATCTGTTAGATTCGGTGGTGCATCTGGGTATTCACACTAATATAAAAGTTAGACTTTATACTAATGTAGTGTATTGTTGTCATAGTTACAGGTTGATTTGAGCGAAGGCATCGTGTACAACTTGGTCTTGTCTTGGAACATCTAAATGGGACTTGTGTCAATAGAGTCTGCTTTTACTTTCTCTCTCTCTCTCTTTATTTTTTATTTCGCAAGCATTACTTGGCTTTCTTTTTTCTGCAACGAAGACAGCTCAAGTCTTTATTGTTGGTTGAATTGGATTGACAAGACATAAAAAAATGAAAAAGAGAAAGAAAGAAAAAAAGAAAGGTTGTCTGGTTCTCTGTCCGAGCTTATCGGAGCCTACAAGTTACACACATTTTCTAAAGGGCATCATCCGTTCATGAAGCCGATCATTGAGCTCATGTATCAATTCGATCCAAGCATTTAAAAAAGGAATAACTAAAAATCAAATATATAACTTTCTTAAATTATAAAGGTATTTTTTTTTCATCGAGATCCAAAGAGTTTCTTCTTTCTTTTTAAATTATGCATTCACTTGTGCGCAACCTATCCGCATCCAAAGTCACCCATGATGGCTCTCAGCTCAGCTTGGCCTCCCAGATGACCATGACGGACAAGGATGTGGTCTTGGAGGAAAAGACGAGACCATCGCTGTGGAGGTCGACAACGAGTTTAAATGAATCTAAAGTGTATACACCAAATCTCGCTCGAGGGGATAGTATTGCAACAGCCATTAGCATGCGACGGGCTGACATCATGGTCTCTAGAGACGATCCACAGAATCTGCATCAAAACGAAACAAGAAGGGACGAAGAAGAAGCAGTGGATGATGCAGACAAGAGTAATCAAGACAGTGTACTGTTTGAGAAAAAGAAGAGCATTATCATCTTGTTGGGCCGACTCTTATTAAAATGTGGGTGTCCTTGTCATCGAGTGGTAAACAAAACAAAAAACAAAAAGACAAAAAGAAAAAGTGCATTTACTAATATACAGCAAAAAGGATGACACACTGCAGCATACATCCAGTCTATTATCACTCAATGCAGCCTTTTCTTTCTTACCAGACTCTGTCTTGATTACATTCACGAACGGCAGTGACAGTCAGTCGATCATGGTCAAGTCACCGCAAGGCTACGACACCGGTAAAATTGCCACTATTAATGATATCATGAACTCGTTCTATAAGGGTCAAGTGGATCTTGATCGGTGTCTTATTCTACTTCATGATGTAGCCACAGCGCCGCCGACGTGCGGTTCGTGGGCAACCCTCTTCTTTTTTACCGCAAGCAGTTTCAGCGGCTCAGCTCTCTTGTTTAACGGCACCTGGATTGACGCAAGCGTCAGCGGTGGCCTTGGCTTACTCGTCTCTATTCTCTACATCCTTTCTGCCCATTTCCCCATATATGCGCGTGTGTTTGAAATATCTACCTCGGTCATCGTGGCTATCATTGCTCGTGCTCTCTATAGATACTGCTGTTTCACCAGTGTTGTCCTTCCTGCGATCCTTATCTTACTTCCAGGATACACCATGACCGTAGGCGTGGTAATGTAAATCATTAATCTCTTGCCAATTATGCTCATTCTCTTTTGGGATTAGATTGAACTATCTGCACGGCAGGTTACCACGGGTATCGTTCGGCTCGTCTATTCTATTTTTTATGCATTTCAACTAGCATACGGGTTGCAGATGGGCAGCAGCGTCTACGGCGCTATTGATCCCAATGTATCCGAGTATGGCCTATGTGATCAGCCGCCAGTGTCACCCTGGTTCGCAATCGCTCTCTTACCTACCCTCAGCATCGCTCTCTCACTCTCCTATGGCTCCAGTCGTAAACAGTACATCTCCCAATGTGTTGCGGCAGCCATCGCATTCTGTCTCTCCTTCTTTCTGGGCAAAGTCATACCCGATGGTCAGATCGTAGGCAGTATTGCTGCCTTTGTCGTCGGCCTCTACTCTAATTTTGCACTCAAAGTCACAGGTGAGCCACCTCTGGCTCCTCTCTGCGTAGGACTTACTCTACTCGTACCAGGAAGCATAGGTACGTTTGTCCTTTTCAAAAATAGTATATTATAAACTCATTTTTCATCTATAGGTGTCCGTGGAGCTTATTCCGTGCTCCACAAAACAGACACGGGTCATATCGCATTCCCTCTTCAAATGCTCTCTATCGCCCTCGGACTCTCCGCCGGCCTCTTTGCTTCGGCCATGACCGTGTACCCATCAGGCAAAAAGCGCTCCATGTACATTTCACTATAGTTTATTGAGTAATAAAAAGATGATACATCTGGGACTTGAACTCAGGCACTGTTGAATCAGGTTGACTTAGATTTGCTGTCACGTTGATCTTGATGACGTTCATGCCTTTTGTCAGCGGCACAGTCGTCCATGATAGATCCGCAGTTGGGTTCAGTTTTACATTGTTCTGCAATACGGTAATTGTAATTCGTTTGTCTTCATTCTTTAGGGGCTTAGGTAAGTCTGTTTGAATGTCAAGTGTCTGTGTACCAGGAGGTACGACGATGCTATGTCCAAAATAGTCGCCAGTCAGCCGCTGGGAAAAGTCTTTGGAGGACACAGTCAATTCGTTCAAGAAAGAACCTACTATGGGCGATGAATAAGCCGAGGTTAGGTCATTGATTTGTTATTTACCTCCTTCTGCAAACACGGCATAGAATTCCTTAGATGCCTTCGTCAGCGGTGATTTAGGCAACTCTATATTATGCTGTTCCATCATCGGTGGCTGTGGCGGTGGCATAAAAGCATTAGGTGTCATCATAGGTAATGGTTGCAGGGAGGGCTGCATAAGGAAAGGTGGTGGAGGTTGTAAAAACGAAGGTTGGGCTTGGGGCTGTTGCTGTTGAAGGAGCAATGGATGGATCATAGGTGTGGCCGTAGCCTGTTGTTGGTACGTAAGGTGGTGATGATCTGGTTCTATGCTCTGAGTTCGAGATTTGCTACTCGTCAAGAATCGTTTGATTTTGCGCTTATCTTCGCTTAATGCTTCTGCATCAAACGGCCGACTGGCTAAATCTAATCGCATGATTGCATCCTCTTGGCTCACAGGAACTCCTAATCTAGCCAAGATACGCTCTTTAAGTCGATGCAATAAACGCTGCAAAAAAGAAAAAGGTTAATAAAAAAGAAAAGAGGGTATATCTCACATACCAATAGCAGTTTAGCGTCACGGAAGATACGTGAACCAGGTTCATTAAACTTGAGAGCATTTTCAAACACTAATTTCATATCACTCATCCAAGCATATAAATTTGGATAGCTTCGTGTCTGCATCTTTTCTGCTACTTCAGATAACGATCGTGGATTCTTGATCACACTGTAATATTCTGGATATTCATGCCGATCTGGTAAATCTTCAAATAATTCAGAATAAAGACGATTCCTAATAAAAGGGTCATTATACATTTTCTTTTCTTCTTTTTGTTTACTTACGAATTATCAGTGTGTGTTCTGATAGCATTGAATAGCTCGATTTCAAAGGCTACAGGATCAAAGGTATTTATATCAATCTCAGTGGTTGGTCGAACAGCTAATGCGTCCGTTTCACTCTTTGGTGGACGTCCACGTCGTTTTCTGATCGTTCCATCAGGGGAAGTTTGATATACAGGTTGACGTACGCCTGGAATAGTAGGAAAGGCTTTAATAGGCTGTGGTACAGATACCATAGGCATGGTATTGGTCATCATAGGTAGTTGAACCGATTGCTGTTGAGGCAAAGGTGGTGGCATGGCTTGCTGTGATAAAGGAATAGGAGGAGGAGGTTGTGATGGTTGAGAGGGTGGTTCTTGTTTCATTTGCTGAGACTGAGACTGAGACTGTTGCTCTTGCTGTGTTTGTGGTTGTGGTTGCTGTTGTTGTTGCTGTACTGAAGGTGCATTCTAATAATGTGTTATCTTGTGCATTCTTTCTCTTTAGTATTTCGAAATCTCACCTTGAATAACCCAATCCATCTTGGATCATCTTGATTTGATACCAATTCAAATGGTACTTGTCCATGCACATTTTTAGCATTCTTATTAGCGTTATACTTTTGTAATAGCAATCGAACCACGTTATGCTTATCACCAAAGGCAGCCCAACCAAGGGGAGTAGCTGAATGCCAAGTATCCTGCTTCTCTACCTCTGCACCTTTCGCAATGAGAGCCTCTACAAGCTTGATATCGCCATAATAACAAGCAGCATGAAGCGGACCCCATGTGAACTTGTCATTAAACATTTCAGCAGGTACCAATTCATTTGGGTCGATCTGTGGATCTGTATCCAGCAGCTCTAATGCCTTTTTAACCTCTCGTTTGATGATAGCTGTCATGAGTGCTTTTGTATTGATAGAGGCTACACACGTTGAATGTTAGTCAAATACAAATGATACATCCATCTGTTTGTCGTACATTTTTTGGGTTTATCTATCGCTTTCAATTTAATCGCCTTAATCTTTGGAGCACTATTAAATGCTTCACCAGGAAGTTTCAATACTGCCTTTTCTTTCACTCCCTGCCATCCTTTTACATATCTCTACATGTTTATCACGTTAGCTATGTGAATAGGAAACTGTCTCTATTATTACTTGAATCTTGATAGCATCTTCATAAATTTGAGATCCTTTCATATTGTATTTCTTCGCGTTAGAAACCATCAATTCTATATCTGCTTTCATTTGAGAAATGTTTTGATACATGTTCTTTTCAACCTTGTTCTATACCAATAGGTTAGTTCATCAGCGCATTTTTGTTGCATTAAGTATTACTTTGATTGTTTCAAGCGCGATGGGTTGTTTAATAATTTGATAGTAGTCAGGATATTCCTTTTTAGAAGGTAATTTCATAAAGATGGCTGTAATATCATAATCCTCACTACAGTAAACATTTAAGGTTAATCATAGTATTGAATAGATTGATCAAAAATGCTTACTCTTCTGGATCTCTATAATTGACGACATCTCTGTATAGTTGTTCAAACGGAGATAGTGATTCTTCTTTTATTGGACTAGATGCGGTCTTTATATTGTATTTAGAGAATAGATTCCTGCAATTTGCTTTTGTTATACCTCGCCTTTTTTTGATCTTTTATGTTCCCTATAATCTTTATCCACTGTACTCTGTCGTTTCGGTCTTTCCATTATGCGCTAAAAAAGAAGGGGGATAATTACTATAAATGTGTGTGTCATTAAATAAATAATAAATCTAATTATTTAATCTACTTTTTTTTTTGTGTGTCCTTGCAACCGTGGCACGCAACAACTGGTAAAAAAAAAAAAAAAAGAAAAGAGGGAAATTATAAGGGAAATTTTTATTGATTCTGATTCAAGCGGATGTTAAATTAATCCAAAGTGATCTCTGGTGAAATCCAAGTATCATAGTCTTCATACCTTCCTGCATCACCAAGAGGATGTAATGCCATAATCTTGAGTCGATATTTACCCTTTTCTAGCATTGTCCCCATCGTTGCTGGATTAACACGTGATGACGTCGATGAAGATATCATAAAGTTTTGATAAGGATGCAGTGTACTACGATGAAGTATTCCCATGGCAGCCTTTTCTGGCGTATCAACCACATTGCCATGCCAAGATACCAAAAAGACATCATTAGGATCATCTAGATTACTTCTGCCTAGAAAAGTGATATATCCTTCTGGCACATATCCATAACTGATGGCATCATCGACTGCATCAATCACTGTGACAGTGATCAGAGCAGAGGACTCGGCTAATTGAAAGGATATCAAAGCAGGCGAAAGCATATTTACTTTGTCACTGACCACTCGCGGCATAGTGCCATTATTGACGAGTACTGGAATCTTTGATAGACTTGAAGTGAGTCCAGCGTAGGGTACATATTTTACATCATCATCTGTATCTCCAGATATGACAATGTAACCAGAATAAATAGACGGCTGATCCACATTGTTGGGAGGAATGATACGAACTACCACAGTTGCCTCTTCATTTGCCTCTACAAAGACGACGGATTGAGGTATCTCTACTGTTGCGCTCACTTCTTGACTGGGAATTGATATTGGTTTTTTCAAGATCCTATTATTGTCAAAGCCTTGAGCTGTTAAAGATGCCTGATGACTAATTGTATATTCTGTATGTAGTCTTCCATTGTTTTTAATCGTCAATATATATTCGTTGTTTTCTGCTCCATGATCTTCATCGCTCAGACGAATTTGTTCTGGTGTGACGAGAGTGGTCGAGCTAATCGCCTGATAGGCATCAATCAATCCAGCACCCTGCCTGGCTACTGAATCAATTTCTGAAGAGCCTGAAGGACTGATAAGATGACCATTGTTCATGAGTGATGCTCGTAGTTCTTGCACATTCAGACTTCGCTGTCCGCCCTTTGCCTGCTCAAGTAGAGCGACAATGCCTGCGACAAAAGGACTTGCCATGCTCGTACCACTTAACGTAGTATAACCGCCAAGGTTAACGGGATAACTATGGATGCACACATTAGTTTATGTTTTTAAATTTAAAAAATAACACATACGTTGAAAAAATCTGACCCCCGGGTGCGCTAATATCTGGTTTTATGCTTAAATCAGGCCCTAGACCCCATGAACTGAATGAACTAATCGTCCCTAAGAAGTAATGCTTTAGTGAGGAAGCTTGCTTATAAAAGAATATAATCTACCTGCGGTTGGCACACCAAGATGATGATCGTATTTTAAAAATTCAACTTTACTACTTGTCTTTAGGTACTCGAATAGTTTTTCACCGTCTTCTTTTGAAATTCCACCGTACTCTATTGTTGCATTACTCTCAGGAGCAGAGGGCATAACCGGTCCTGGTAAGTTGTTATAAAAGATAATTCCAGCAGCTCCTGCCTTTTCAGCATTTATAATCTATTCTACATTGATTAGGGTCCTTTAGACGATAACTTTTTTTTTACTTCCTTACCTTTTGCGTAAAGAGGCAACCGCCTCGACTCACCAAGACAACTATATTTTTCAAATTTACTGTAATAGGATCACAGCCATCATTGGCTTTTAAAAACTGGTTAGATAAGGGTATCATCCTGGTCTTTCGTGGTATGAATGAGCCTCCGGTCGCAGTCAAGTATCCAATGGTCAGATCGCCTGCCCTGATAACGTGTGAAAGGACGTTGGCATTATCAACACTGGCCACAGAAATAGCATGCTTTCCTAGAGAAGGCGAACCTACTTCAAACATGCCTCTTTCTCCTTCATTGCCGGCAGCTGCGCATACAATCATTCCCTGTAGTGACAGTTCATCTGCTAATACGGAAGCAGGTGACTCTGGCCATCCAATATCACCTAGTGATAGGTTGACTACGTCCATGCCATCAAGGTAAGCTGCTTCCATGGCCTTCATAATAATTTCTGTTGAACTTCCACCCGAACATCCAAATATTCTGTATACCCCAAACGTTACTTTCAAAATAAAACCGATTAGCTCTATAAGAGTAAGCATCTCTATTCACTGTTACCATCGGGAGCAACTCCAGTAAGATTCATGTGTTTATCGTTGGCACCAATAATTCCTGCCACATGGGTTCCGTGGCCATTACAAGTATCCCGAGGATCATCGTCTGGTTGAGGTTCACTATCGCCTGTGTAAGCATCTCCCACAAAATCATAACCATATGCAACACGGCAACCAGGTCCAAAGCAGCCACCCAAGGCATGATGTGTGTAATCTACTCCAGTATCTATCACGCCCACTTTGATTCCCTCTCCTGTGAGACTTTATCGTTTGTGAGTAAAATGCTGATTTGTAATCATAAACTTTACCCTAGCTTCTCTCTTAGTTTAGTGACACCTGTTTGTTTATAGAAACTAAACAAGGGAGCGATAGAAGGTACGCTATCTGCTTGGTGTATTTTGGGCTTTGCTACTGTGCTCTATAATTTTCTTTAAATAAATTGCCGAAAAGGTCATATTCCCAATATAATTTATTACCACAGGCCAAACGCGTTTGACATCCATTGCACTTTCAAAGAACAGTTCTGTATCCCTCGGAGACTTAAATTCGAGAGAGACAGCATGGATCAGGTTGTATTCATGCCGAACGTTGTATTGAATGTGTAATGAATCAAGTTGTTCATAGAATTGATTACGCCTCTGATCGATATTACGTTTTACATGAGTTCTATTATCAAATTCAATCAGATAGACATTAGGAATTGTGATGGAAGCCAGAGCCAATGGAGACAGACAGATGAGAAGAGAAACAAGTTTCATAATAATTAAAAAGACAATGAAAAAGAACCTCAAAAGATAAAGTGATTAACAATTTTGATTTCAACATGTTGAAACTGTCCGTAATATTTTTTTGTTTTAATGTTATTTTTGGTAATTACATTGCTGTAAGCATATAAGTGGGGGGATATTAAGGGTATTGTTCTTATGATCATTATTATCTTAATCTCTGGGAGTAAACTTCGCATAATAATCTTTTGTCTTGTTCTCGTAAAGTTCCTGAGTACATTCTGGTAACTCATCCTGATATTTTCCTATTTTGTTGTTTGTTTAATATCATCTATACATTTCAAGTATTCTTCTTTACCTGGTGATCCACCATAGACACTAAATGAAGGTACTACCGTATTGGGTGCAATAATCGTGTTATCCAAGATGCAACAACAGTCTTTAATAATCGCAAATCGGCCCTATTTAAAATAGTGTCAATCGGGTTGTACATCATCACTTGTCAGCTGTCTATTACAATAATACAATTCTTTCCAATAGTGACATGAGATCCTATCGTAGCTGCTTCAACAATACTTCCTTCACCAATAGTGACGTGATCACCAATCTTCATTGGATAATAACTAAATATTCTACAAAAAAAGGCATTAGATATCATGGAGATATACTTTCTCTAGTAGTAATACCCTTTGTATGTCTTATAAGGCGGTCTGATAATAGACTTGGAAGAGAGTAAACAATATCTACCGATGGCAATAACCACAGCATGTCCTCCACCTGCTCGTCGAAGATCTCCACGGATGACACAGTCTGTTTGAATGATGGTCTAGATTATTGTATAGTTTAGTCATTTGAATGTCTTCAAAACAATCTGCCATTACTTTTCCACCGAGGATAATATTCTGACTACCACAGATGACTGATTTTCTACTCACTTTGTTACCTGTGTCCTAGAGTGAATATGAGATAATAAACCATATCACAACATGTTTCTTTATTTATTTACTGTTTCTATATACTCGGATCGATTATAGTGTTTGATAGGCGCTTCCATTTATCGAAAAAAAAAAATAAAAAAAAATCTAAATGCTTGTTGGATATTTGACCAGCTCGCTCAAAAGGAACATCAGCTCGCTAAAAATAAAAAGCAATATAAAATGGTCCTAGCGTATCGCGTTTTTCTCAATTCTCTTTTCTTTCTTGTAAACATCTATAACATCAATCAATGATCGTCAATACGCCTCAACGCTTGCTCGTTCATGGATCTTCCAGAGCTGCCAATCATCTAATCACTTTAAATCAAACTCCGTTGTCAATGAATACAAATCATCATACTTCTGATGAAGACTACTACGATGATAATGTTCCTACTCCATCTCATTCAACTGGTCGCACTTCTTATGATGATTCCAATGATGATAGTGAAGTAACCGCTAAATCCTCCGACTCTAACTCAAAGGCCAAACCTACCGGAGAATATCCATCCAAACGCCGCTTTTCGATCTGGTCTTATGTTAAAGGTCTTGTCAGTAAATTCCATTGGCCATCTTTCAACTCGGAGCCTCCTGTTCCTACGGATAATGGCCCTTATCAACCCTTTGCAGATCGTGCTGTCTGCTTAAGCAGTTATGGGATTGTCGGAAGAGGCCTTGGTGAAGGTGTATCCTCTCATGTCTATTTGCTTCGAAAGACACCTAATCATCAATCCTTGGCTGTTAAAGTCTTTAGGAAATGTAAAAAGAGGGTCAACAGAATTCACTACATGAAAGCTTTGGTCAATGAGTTTGCTGTTACATACACCCTGCATCATAAACATGTTTTGCACACTATCGATTTCGTCAAGATGGATGATAATCATAATAAGTTTGGACTCATCATGGAATATGTAAATATATTTTCCGATAAGCCCAAACATATAAACTCATTTCATTTCATATATAGTGCGAACAAGGTGACCTAAGTACTCTGATCTGTAAGCGTGAACTCCAACCCGAAGAGATATATGCCTACTTCAAGCAACTCATGTCTGGTCTCAAATATCTTCATGATTCTGGCGTCGCACATCGTGATCTCAAGCCCGAGAACTTGTTGCTCCAAAACAGCATTCTTAAAATCGCCGACTTTGGTTCTTGTCATGTCTTTAGGTCAGAAAGCGAAACGAATGACCGCAAATCGTCTGGTATTGTTGGTACAACACCCTATATTGCTCCCGAAGTCTTTACAGATCTTACCTACTGGGGTACCATTGCTGATGTATGGTCTGCTGGTATCGTCTTCTTTACTATGCATTACTCTGGTGTTCCCTTCAATTCGGCAGAGAGGAAGGATTCTGAATACCGTCTGTATCTTCGTGCTTTTGAAGATAAGAGGTTTATTGGTTTCAGCGAAATGCCCAAGGAGCCTCAAAAGTTGTTATATTCTATGCTTCACCCGGATCCCGAACTTAGAATAACCGTCTCCGAAATCATAAATAGTCCATGGATGCAAGGGGTCAATGCTTACTATGTTAGGGAATGTGATCGCAGGTGGCGCCAATATTGAATACAAAACAAAAAAAAGCTTCATAAACCTGTATAATATATAAAAGCAACATCATACAACATCATAAGCCCCGTCTTTTTCTATTGTCTTTATAATCTGCTTCCTTGAGTAGGTCAAAGGTATAAAATAAACTCCCGAGCAATGAAAATCATTGTACACACTTGCTTTCATTCTCATTAAAAGGGTAACAGTCAAGAAAAAGGCATGGATTTTGGCAGCATGTTATATATAATTACGTTATAAGAATAACACGATCTATCCATTGTCAATAAGCAATGAAGAACAGTTCTTCCTTTCATGCCAAACATGTACAGAAATAAGGCGTTCCTGTCAGTCATATACTCTCCGATTGTCGTATTCTTTGTTGAGCAAGCGATCAATAAGCAATATCTGCGTATCAACAACATAAAACTGGCCACGACAGTTAACAACCCAACTGGTAAAAACAGATATCCTTCCAGAGCATTAATCATGCCACATCACAATCGCCTTGTGATGAATTACTGTCTCGTAGCAGCTCATTAAGCTCTGTTTGCCTTCTTTTTTTTTTTTTTTGAAATTGTTCTATAGATCATAGTTATAAACATTACAGTCGGTCTTTTGGGTCTCAAGAGAAGCGTGATAAAGATCAGTTTAATTCAAATGTACGTCATAGCTTATCTCTTTTT